>NW_027219576.1:300000-476199 GCF_027580195.1 Bos mutus
CACATGCCTGGATCTTACTTGCTGGGAATTCCTCTCCCCTTGCCAGGCCAGAAAAGTTCTAGCAGCTGGACTGTGGTCTTGAGCCCAGGTCTGAGTGCACATAGACTACCCCCAGGATGGGTCCTCATAACCAGTGGGACAGGGATGTCAACCAAGTACCGGGCCCATCTTGCCACTTCTACTTGGACCACTCCAGGGCCAGCCTTCTTGGTATGGGTCCTTTGTGAGGCTGTTCACACGGGTGGGGAGGGTGGGGAGTTGGTGCTGGAGGCTGGCTGGGGACTCACCACCAAGGGGACAGGGAGCAGGCATGGTTGAACAGGGCATCCCTTCACCTGTGATGTTGACCTGACAGTTCCTGCCAGCCCATCAGGAGGTGCATAGCACAGACAGGCATTGGAGGTGTCCACAGTGGGCCCTGGTGTTCAGGACCTCACAGTGCCTGAGGCCTTGTGATTGCTATTGACCGAGCAGGAAAACAGAAACCAGGATTTGGTGCCCAAGCAGTGGCTGTGTGTACACACAGGACACCAAGTGCTTTTGCCCAGGTGGCACCACACTCTGCCCTGCATGCAGCCTGGTGGGAGGGGCTCTTGGCATCTTTTGCATCAGACAACTGCTGGGTTGGGCAAGAGAACTGCTTCCAGTGTGCTGGTCACAAGCCATCTGCTAGCCATGGTGTAAGCACAATCTGATGGGAGAGGGCAGTTTTGGGTGCCAAGAAAAAGTGCATTCAAGTCCAAGGACACCTGTCCTGTAAGAGGCTCCTCCACCGTGCAGGCCCTCAGGTATTCCCTCACACCTGCATCACTCAGGGCTCGGGGTGGAGAGGTTGGAGCACATCTTCCAGGCAGACCTGTAAAGTGCAGAGCTTGATACGAGGCAGAGGTTGGGGAGCATGAAATGTGGGGGACCAAACACTGACTCACATCAAGGGACCATGGAGGGCTTTTTAGACTGGAGGGCCATCTTGGCTGGGTCTTGTAGTGAAGAGGGTCTCCTTCGCTGGGAAATGGAGGAAGGCCCGCCAAGAGTTAGACCCATGGAGGGAACTGAGCCCAGGTGTGTAGCTGGAGCAGGCGAGCTTGTGGAGGGCCTGCAGCCTGACACCATCTGTATAGGTCCTCTGAGGGATTTTTAGCAAAGGATTTCTAGAGACTTTGATGTGCTGTGAAGTTTCATCCATTGCCTGCAGAGGCAAGTCTGCGAGCAGGTATGTGCAGCAGCCAGGAAGGCTGGGGAGGCTATGGTCCTCCACAGAGGTGGTGTGCAAGAAAGAAGACACTCTGTTCTGCCATCTCAAACCTGGATTGGTCCCCAGCACCACCACTTCTGGAGTGTGAGTCTCAGCAAATCACTCCCTCTCAGAGTCTCCATTTGTTTATCTGAAGGATGAGCACAGTGTGAAATGTGCCCATTACTAGTAATACTATTTATTTGTGTATCTGATGGGAGTGAGCCAGTCACTGGATGATTCACACAAAAGCAGTCTGTAAACCAGAAAGCACCTACTATGAATACTGGTTGAAGAGGCATCTCTTTTGCCAAGAAAGCTTTCCCCAGAATGAGTGGGAATGCAGGCATGTACCTTGAAGTCTGCAGCTGGGAGACAGGGAGACAGCAAGGATCCTCAGATTAGTAAAGGAGGAAGAGATGGACACCATTGGCCCCCAGTGTCAAAGGTTCTATAGGATGTGGCCTGGTTTGGGGCTTGAGAGCCACTGGTGGATTTTGAGCAAAGATGTATATAGTGGCCCCTGGAGACAGGCATTGTGAGCTGAGTCAAACTGCAAGGATTTGTGAACTGGGGGGAACCAGTGCTAGGACCACAAGTTCCTAGCAGGACTAGGAATCTATGAAGCTGTGAGCCTCTTCCCTGAACTGTGCAGGAGTCAACATCTGCCTGCTGCCTCAGGTCCATAATCTGCTGTCCACCATTCTATCACCCAGAACACTTCAGCAGCCAAGTGTTTTCACCAGATTGACCTAAACACTTTTGGCAGTAAAACAAAAAATGGATGATACCAAGAAGCTATTTATAGTATCCCGAATTTTCTCTATGTAGCCCACTTGGTATTAACAGTCATATGGTTCACTGCAGTCGTGTCAGTGTGTTTGCATGTGCCTGCCTGGGTGTTGATCTCTGTGTCACTATTAATGATTTCTAAATCCCTAAACTCTTGTGGCCCCCAAAGGTTTTGGACAAAGCATTAGGCACAAGTCATCTTAGCCCCAATAAGAGCCAACACTTTCAGAGACTGACGGAGGCCCAGGGGTACTGGTTCTGTTACCTTCCTCCAACCTTTGGCCTAGAGGGATACCCTTCCTGGGACAGGCAGGACCGAGGGCCAGCCCCAGGTCAACCTGGATGAGTATACACCACACCATCTGCCAAACAGCCTCAGGATGTGGAATCTTTTGGTACCAACCATGGTCTTCTGTGGTATAAATGGGTGGAACATAGAGCTAAAAAGAAGAAGGACACTTGGCAAACTCTTGTATTCACTAGTTTGTAATTCTGGACACCTGTCCACAATCTTGTTTCAGGACAAGAGCTGAAGGAGCCCTGTGTGGTCTCCCAGTACAGCCCAAAAAAACCTGGGTCCACCCACACAATTCTGGGGTGTTAATGTGATTCAGAAATCTCTGGTTTTGAGACATAGGCAATGACACCAGAAGCTCAGCAGCATTAGGCTCACCTTGTTGACTTGCTTTCATACCACACTTCTCAAGGGCCAATAGGCAATGCAAGTAGAGGAGATGAGGAGAAAGGTCATTGTGCTGCTGCTGGTGCTGCTTGCCTTGCTGGGAGCCCCCCTCTGTCTCAGAGAAGCCTGTGTGTTAGCTTTGGACAGGATGGAAAGCTGCCTTTAGGAAGTGGCACCCAGGCCTCACTTACTCCATGCTTGGTAGCTAATATTCTTAGGATTAATCTTGACCCTAAATTGCAAAGGCCATGTTTTCCCTGCGCAAAATTGTGGTTTCCAATCAGCCCAATATCTGGAGGCTGTCTCTTGTTTGCCCACCCCAGCTTCTGTGCCCTAGTGTCCCTCCAGGTACCCTGGTTACCCATGAAGGTGTATGACCATCAGCCTCACAGCGCAGGGCTGAGCAGCCCAGATCAGTGTCCTTGCCTGGGTTTGTCCTTGGCCTTGTGGTGTCATGGCTCATTGGCCAGGGTTTAAGATCTTGAGCCAGTGATGACCCTTTTCCAGCCTCAGGTTTCACATCTGTATGCTGGGTGTAGTAACAGTGCAAAGTCACTAGGTCAGCAAGGAGGGTTCCATGAGTTGAAAGGTTGGGATAAACTTGGTGCACAAAGATGATATTGGGAAGGGAACCAGGAAAATTATGCCGTGGTCTTTCATCTGCTTTTGGGACCTACCATTGGTTGACAAGGGCAGAAAAAAGTGCTCCAAGTCACCTTGTTGCCAGCCTGCTATTGTGTCCCTCTGGGGTTCTGGGGACTATCTTTAAGCAGCTTGCTGTTGGCATAGCAACATTGCTGGGAGAAATATCAATTACCTCAGATATGGAGATGACATCACCCTTATGACAGAAAGCAAAGAGGAACTGAAGCGTCTCTTGATGAAAGTTAAAGAGGAGAGTGAAACAGCTAGCTTAAAACTCAACATTCAAAAAAATAAGATCATGGCGTCCGGTCCCATCACTTCATGGCAAATAGATGGGGAAACAATGGAAACAGTGATAGATTTTATTTTCTTGGACTCCAAAATCACTGCAGACTGTGACTGCATTCATGAAATTAAAAGACACTTGCTGCTTGGAAGAAAAGCTATGATAAACGTAAACAGTATAGAAAAGGTCTGTGTAGTCAAAGTTATGGTTTTGCCAGTAGTCATGTATGGATATGAGAACTGGATCATAAAGAAGGCTGAAGGCTGAAGAATTGATGCTTTTGAACTATGGTGTTGGAGTAGACTGTTCAGAGTCCCTTGGACTGCAAGGAGATAAAACCAGTCAATACTAATGGAAGTCAGTCCTGAATATTCATTGGAGGGACTGATACTGAAGCTCAAGCTCCAATACTTTGGCACCTGATGCAAAGATCTGACTCATTGGAAAAAACCCTGATGATGGGAAAGATTGAAGGCAGGAGGAGAAGGGGGTGACAGAGGATGAGATGCTTGGATGGCATTACTGACTCAATAGACATGAGTTTGAGCAAGCCCTGGGAGTTGGTGATGGACAGGGAAGCCTGGCATTCTGCAGTCCATGGGGTCACAAAGAGTTGGACATGACTGAGCAACTGAACTGAACTGATGGGTCCAGATGCTATGCTAAGAAAATTACACATACTGAGTGGTTGCTATAGATTTGAGTATACTGTTATGCCCACTTAACAGATGAGGAAGCTAAGGTAGCATGTAGTAAAGTCGTAGTGACAAGATTTAAGCACAGAACCTGTTGACCTTTTTAGTCCTCTGACTCAGCATGAGACTGAGCCAAGTGACAGCGTCCATGTTGCTCCAGGGCCCTGGCAGGCAACTTGAAGAAGTGAGGTCAATGGGTACAAACCACAGGAAGCGAGGGGGCTGGAACACATGCAGAGAGCACGATCTAGCCCAGAAGGAGCTGCCACTCACAATAGGAGGGTGTGTGGGCCAGGTGCCAGGACTTTTGATTTATCTAGAATGGCCAAAAAAGCTGAAGTTCAGTAAGAGATCTCCCGCTTTTTGCATGTTGGATCCTCATTTTATAAAGGCACTCTCCACGCCAGCCGCCTATACCTGCCACTCATGCAGAGCCTACAAGTAGCCCTCTCCTTCCTCCACTGCACTGGATCTGCACAGTGTGCCCCTTGCCAGGGATTTGCTCTCAGACTTTGATCTTCTGTCTGAAAGTGCTCCCGCCTGGCTTAAATGGTCTGCTCAGCTTCATGAATGCATGCTGTTGAAGAATGGAGGGAGACTCGGGGAACCCGACTGCTTCCATGTCTCCTCCTGCAGTTTACTCAGCTCAGTATGAACTGCACCTCCAAGCTTTCCCACATCCTCTCTGTTGGGATCAGTGTCCTCTTGGCCAAAGTTCTCCTGAGGCGTTGCACTGCATCTGGATGTATCCTTTCTTCCTTTTACCTGGTCCATTTCTCCTCTCTCCCAGTTACAGAGTCAGCCTCTGGGGACAAGTCCAAAGTCTTACTAATTATCTCACTCTTCTGATCTTTCCCCAAGTCTGATCTCAGTGCTTAATAGGTTTACCTTTAAAATATTTGCTGAATTAAATATAAAAATTGCAGTAAATGTGAGGCTTGTCTTCATATTCTTATTAATGACAAGGCAGGTTCAGTTCCTTTAATAAAGAACTAAAAATAGAGTTACTTTGCATCTTGAATCCTGTTTTCTCATCTATTAAATATTATCAAACCTATAAGAATCACTTAATAGGTGTAAATTCCATAACACAGTGCCTGATGCATAGAAGGCACTCAGGAGAGGTCAATTCATCTTGTTGTTACAGCTTTCATGATTTAATGCAATTGTTGTTTAGACTCTGTTTGATCCCATGAACTGTAGCACTCCAGGCTTCCCTGTCCTTCACCATCTACCAGAGCTTGTTCAATCTCATGTCCATTAGTCGATGATGCCTTCCAAGCATCTCATCCTCTGTCGCCCCTTTCTCCTCTTACCCTCAGTCTTTTGCAGCATCCGGTTATTTTCCAATGTGTCAAATCTTGGCATCAGGTGGCCGGAGTATTGGAACTTCAGCTTCAGCATCAGTCCTTTTTATGAATATTCAGGGTCAATTTCCTTTAGGGTTGAGTGGATTGATGTACTTGCAGTTCGAGGATCACTCAAGAGTCTTCTCCAACATCACAGTTCAAAAGCATCAATTCTTTGGCACCCAGCCTTTTTTCTGGTCCAACTGTCACATGCATACATGACTACTGGAAAAAGCATAGCTTTGACTAGACAGACCTATGTCAGTAAAGTAATGTCATTGCTTTTTACTATGCTGTCTAGTTTGGTCATAACTTTTCTTCCAAGGAAGAAGTGTCTTTTAGTTTCATGGCTGCAGTCACCATCTGCAGTGATTTTGGAGTCCAAGAAAATAAAATCTGTCACTGTTTTCATGCTTCCCCCATCTATTTCCCATGAAGTGATGGGACCAGATGCCACGATCTTAGTTTTTTGAACGTTGAGTTTTAAGCCAACTTTTTCACTCTCCTCTTTCACTTTTATCAAGAGGCTCTTTAGTTGCTCTTCACTTTCTACCATAAGAGTGGTGTCATATCTGAGGTTATTGGTATTTCTCCCAGAAATCTTGATTTCAGCTCAGGCTTCATCAAGCCTGGCATTTCACATGATGTACTATGCATATAAGATAACCAGGGTGATAAAATACAGGCTTGATATACTCCTTTCCCAAATTTGAAACCAGTCTGTTCCATGTTGAGTTCTAACTGTTGCTTGTCTCTCAGAATATGTGTCTCTCAGTGTGTTTCTGTCTCTCTCTCAGTGTGTGTGTCTCGTTCAGTGTGAGTGTTTCTGGTTCTTAGCATGTGTGTGTGTGTGTGTGTGTGTGTGTCTCCCTCTCTGTGTATGTCTATCAGTGTGTCTGTATCTCCCTGTGACTGTCTCTCTCTTGTGTGTGTCTCTCAGTCTGCTTGTGTCTCTCTTGCAATGTGTGTGACTCTCAGTGTGTGTGTATATCTCTCTCTGTATGTATATGCCTCTAAGTGTGTGTGTGTGTCTCTGTGCCTGTGTCTCACAATGTCTGTGTCCCTTTCTCACTGTGTATGTCTCTCTCAGTGTGTGTGTGTCTCTCAGCGTGTGTGTGTTTGTATCTCTCTCAGTGTGCGTGGATAACTCTCAGTGTGTGTGTGTCTGTCTTTCAGGGTGTGTGTCTCTCTGTGTGTGTGTGTCTCTGTGTGACTCCCACAGTGTCTCTGTTTGTGTGTCTCCCATTGTGTCTCTCAATGTGTGTGTGTCTGTCTCACTGTGTGTCTGCCTCAGTGTTGTGTGTCTGTTTTTAGTGTTTGTGTGAGTCTCTCAGTGTGTCTGTCTCTCAGTGTGTTTGTGTCTCTCTCAGTGTCTGTGAGTCTCTCTCTCTGTATGTCTATGTCTCTAAGTGTGTGTGTGGGTGTCACAGTGTGTGTGTCTCACAATGTTTGTGTCTCTCTCTCAGTGTGTATGTCTCTCTCAGTGTGTGTGTTTCTCAGTTTGTTTTCCTCCTTCTCAGTGCAGATGTCTGTCTCTCTCAGTGTGTGTGTGTCTCTCAGTGTGTGTGTGTCTCTCTGTGTGTGTATGTGTCTCTGTGTGTTGTGTGTTCCCTCTTTCACAGTGTGTGTCTCTGTCAGTGTGTGTGTTTCTCTCTGTGTGTGTCTCTGTGTGACTCTCAGTGTCTCTGTTCTTGTGTCTTCCAGGTGTGTCTCTCTCTCAATGTGTGTGTGTCTGTCTCATTGTGTGTCTGCCTCAGTGTTGTGTGTCTATTTTTAGTGTCTGTGTGTGTCTCTCAGTATGTGTGTCTCTCCCTCCCAGGTGTGTAGGTGGGTCTCTCTCTCAGTGTTTGTGTGTCTCTCTTAGTGTGGGAGTTTTGTGTCTCTCTGTCTGTGTATATGTTTCTCTCCCTCAATGTGTGTGTGTGTCTCGCTCTCAGGAGTGTGTTTGTCTTCCTGGATGTGTGTGTCTCTGTCAGCGTGTGTGTCACTCTCAATTTGTGTGTCTCTGTCTGTGTCTCTCAGTATGTGTGTCTCTCAGTGTGTTTTTGTCTCTCTCTCAGTGTGTGTGTCCCTTTCAGTGTGAGTGTTTCTGGTTCTTAGCGTGTGTGTGTCTCTCAATATCTGTGTCTCTCTCTCACTGTGTATGTCTCTCTCAGTGTGTGTGTGTTTTTCTCTCTCTCACTGTGTGCGTGGCTAACTCTCAGTGTGTGTGTATCTTTCAGTGTGTGTGTGTGTGTCTGTGTGTGTGTCTCTCTGTGTGTCTCCACAGTGTCTCTGTTTGTGTGTCTCCCATTATGTCTCTCCCTCTAAGTGTGTGTGTCGGTCTCACTGTGTGTCTGCCTCAGTGTTGTGTGTCTCTTTTTAGTGTTTGTGTGAGTCTCTCAGTGTGTGTGACTCTCAGTGTGTTTGTGTCTCTCAGTCAGTGTTTAAGTCTCTCTTTGTGTGTGTGTCTCTGTGTGTGTTTCTCTCTCTCAGTGTGGATGTCTCTTTCTCACTCAGTGTGTGTGTGTATCTCTCTCTGATGTGTATGTCTCTAAGTGTATGTGTGTCTCTCTCAGCGTGTGTGTCAGTCTCAATTTGTGTGCCTCTGTGTGTCTCTCAGAATGTGTGTCTCTCAGTGTGTTTGTGTGTCTCTCTCAGTGTGTGTGTCTTGTTTAGTGTGAGTGTTTCTGGTTCTTAGCGTGTGTGTGTGTCTCTGTCTCTGTGTATGTCTCTCAATGTGTGTGTGTCTCCCTGTGAATGTGTGTGTCTCTCTCTTGTGTGTGACTCTCAGTGTGGTTTTGTCTCACTCTCAGTGTGTTTGACTCTCACAGTGTGTGTGTCTTGCTCTCTGATGGTGTGGGTCTCGGTGAGTGTCTGTGGGCATGTTCTCTCAGTGTGTGTGTGTCTGTTTCTCAGTGTGTGTCTGTGTGTGTGTGTCTCTCTCTCTGTGTATGTGTTTCAGTGTGTGTTTCTCAGTATGCATGTCTCTATGTTGTCTCTCTGTTTTTGTGTCTCTCTCTCAGTGTTTCAGTCTTTCTCTGTGTGTGTTTCTCTATCTCAGTGTGGATGTCTCTCTATCTCTCAGTGTGTGTGTGTGTCTCTCTGTATGTATATGTCTCTAAGTATGTGTGTGTGTGTCTCAGTGTGTGTCTCACAATGTCTCTGTCTCTCTCTCACTGTGTATGTCTATCTCAGTGTGTGTGTCTCTCTGTGTGTGTGTGTTTTTGTCTGTCTCAGTGTGCATGGATAACTCTCACTGTGTGTGTGTCTCTTTCAGGGTGTGTGTCTATGTGTGTGTGTGTGTCTCTGTGTGACTCCCACAGTGTCTCTGTTCCTGTGTCTCCCATTATGTCTCTCAATGTGTGTGTGTCTGTCTCACTGTGTGTCTGCCTCAGTGTTGTGTGTCTGTTTTTAGTGTTTGTGTGAGTTTCTCAGTGTGTCTGTATCTCAGTGTGTGTGTGTCTCTCTCTCTGTAAGTCTGTCTTTAAGTGTGTGTGTGGGTGTCACAGTGTGTGTCTCACAATGTTTGTGCCTCTCACTCAGTGCATATGTCTCTCTCAATATGTCAGTCTTTGTGTGTGTTTCTCTCAGTGTGATGTGTCTCTCAATGTTTGTGTCTCTCCTGTCTCTCAGTGAGTGGATGTCTGTCTCATTGTGTGTGTCTCTATCAGTGTGTGTGTGTTTGTGTCTCTGTGTGTGTGTGTCTCCACAGTGTCTCTGTTCGTGTGTCTCCCATTATGTCTCACTCTCTATGTGTGTGTGTCTGTCTCATTGTGTTTCTCCGCCTCAGCATTGTGTGTCTCTTTTTAGTGTCTGTGTGAGTCTCTCAGTGTGTGTGTCTCTCAGTCTGTGTGAGTCTCTCTCTCTGTATGTGTATGTCTCTAAACATGTGTGTGGGTGTCAGAATGTGTGTTTCACAATGTTTGTGCCTCTCAGTGTATATGTCTCTGTGTGTGTCGATCAGTGTGTGTTTCTTCTTGTCAGTGTGGATGTCTGTGTGTTTGTGTCTCTCTCATTGTGTGTGTGTCTGTCTTTGTGTCTCTGTGTGTGTCTCTCTCTCTGTATGTGTGTGTGTGTTTGTCTCTGTTTCAGTGTGTGTCTGTCCCTGTGTGTGTTCTGTGTCTCTAAGTGTGTGTATGTCTCTCTGTTGTGTGTCTCTCTCTCAGTGTGTGTCTTTCTCCATGTGTATTTCTCTCTCTCAGTGTGGATGTCTATTTCTCTGTCTGTGTGTGTGTGTGTTGTGTGTCTCTCTCTGTGTGTCTAGTGTGTGTTTTTTCTCTGTCTGTGTGTGTCTCTCTCAGTGTGTGTGTCTCCCTGTCAGTGTGTGTGTCTCATGTGTCTCTGTCCCTGTCTCACTGTGTATCTCTCTCTCTGTGTGTGTGTGTTCTCTGTCTGTTTGTGTTTCCTCCTTGTGTGTGTGTCTCACAGTGTTTGTGCCTCTCAGTGTGTGTGTCTCTCTGTGTGTGTGTGTCTCTCAGTGTGTGTTTCTCCTTCTCAGTGTGGATGTCTGTCTCAGTGTGTGTGTGTCTCTTTAAGTGTGTGTGTGTCTCTTTAAGTGTGTGTGTGTCTTTGTGTGTTGTGTGTTCCTCTATCACAGTGTGTGTCTCTGTCAGTATGTGTTTGTTTCTCTCTGTGCTTCTCTCTGTGTGACTCTCAGTGTCTCTGTTCTTGTGTCTCCCAGTGTGTCTGTCTCTCAATGTGTGTGTGTCTGTCTCATTGTGTGTCTGCCTCAGTGTTGTGTGTCTATTTTAGTGTGTGTGTGTGTCTCTCACTATGTGTGTCTCTCCCTCCCAGGTGTGTGGGTGGGTCTCTCTCTCAGTGTTCGTGTGTCTCTCTTAGTGTGGGAGTTTGTGTCTCTCTCTCTCTGTGTATGTTTCTCTCCCTCAATGTGTCTCGCTCTCAGGAGTGTGTTTGTCTTCCTGGATGTGGGTGTGTCTCTCTGTGTGTGTGTGTCTCCCATTGTGTGTCTCTCTCAATTTGTGTGTCTCTGTCTGTCTGTGTCTCTCAGTATGTGTGTCTCTCACTGTTTGTGTGTTTTTGTCTCTCTCTCAGTGTGTGTGTCCCTTTGTATATGTGTGTGTTGTCTGGTTCTTAGTGTGTGTGTGTCTCTCAATGTCTGTGTCTCTCTCTCATTGTGTATGTCTCTCTCAGTGTGTGTGTTTTTCTCTCTCTCTGTGTGTGTGTGTTAACTCTCTCTGTGTGTGTGTGTATCTTTCAGTGTGTGTGTGTCTGTGTGTGTGTCTCTCTGTGTGTCCCCACAGTGTCTCTGTTTGTGTGTCTCCCATTATGTCTCTCCCTCTAAGTGTGTGTGTCTGTCTCTGTGTGTGTCTGCCTCAGTGTGTGTGTGTCTCTTTTTAGTGTGTGTGTGAGTCTCTCAGTGTGTGTGTGACTCTCAGTGTGTTTGTGTCTCTCAGTCAGTGTTTAAGTCTCTCTTTGTGTGTGTGTGTGTGTGTGTGTTCTCTCTCTCAGTGTGTGGATGTCTCTGTGTCTGTCTCTCAGTGTGTGTGTGTGTATCTCTCTCTGTGTGTGTGTGTCTAAGTGTGTGTGTGTCTCTCTCTCAGTGTGTGTGTGTGTCTCTCATTTGTGTGTCTCTCTGTGTGTCTCTCAGAATGTGTGTCTCTTAGTGTTTTTGTGTGTCTCTCTCAGTGTGTGTGTGTGTTGTCTTTGTGTGTGAGTGTTTCTGGTGTGTATCTTAGTGTGTGTGTGTCTCTCTCTGTGTGTGTCTCTCAGTGTGTGTGTGTCTGTGTCCTGTGAATGTGTGTGTCTCTCTGTGTGTGTGTGACTGACTCTCAGTGTGGTTTTGTCTCTCTCTCAGTGTGTGTCTCTCTCACAGTGTGTGTGTCTCTCTCTGTGTGTGTCTCTGTGCTGTGGGTCATCTCAGTGAGTGTCTGTTGTCTTGTTCTCTCAGTGTGTGTGTGTCTGTTTCTCAGTGTGTGTCTGTGTCTGTGTGTGTGTCTCTCTCTGTATGTATGTGTTTCAGAGTGTGTCTCTCAGTATGTGTGTCTCTATGTTGTCTCTCTGTTTTTGTGTCTCTCTCTCAGTGTTTCAGTCTTTCTCCGTGTGTGTTTCTCTATCTCAGTGTGGATGTCTCTCCATCTCTCAGTGTGTGTGTGTCTCTCTGTATGTATATGTCTCTAAGTGTGTGTGTGTGTGTCTCAGTGTGTTTCTCACAATGTCTGTGTCTCTCTCTCACTGTGTATGTCTATCTCAGTGTGTGTGTCTCTCTGTGTGTGTGTTTGTCTGTCTCTCTCAGTGTGCATGGATAACTCTCACTGTGTGTGTGTCTCTTTCAGGGTGTGTGTCTGTGTGTGTGTGTGTGTCTCTGTGTGACTCCCACAGTGTCTCTGTTCCTGTGTCTCCCATTATGTCTCTCAATGTGTGTGTGTCTGGCTGTCACTGTGTGTCTCCCTCAGTGTGTGTGTTGTGTGTTGTGTGTCTGTGTGTGTGTTTGTGTGTGTCTCTCAGTGTGTTTGTGTCTCTCAGTGTGTGTGTCTGTCTCTCTCTGTAGTGTGTCTATGTCTCAGTGTGTGTGTGTGTGGGTCAGTGTGTGTGTGTCTCTCACTGTTTGTGCCTCTCACTCAGTGTGTATGTCTCTCTCAATGTGTGGGTCTCTCAGTGAGTGTTTTTCCTTCTCAGGGTGGATGTCTGTCTCATTGTGTGTGTCTCTGTGTGTGTGTGTGTGTCTGTGTGTGTGTGTGTCTCTGTGTGTATGTATCTGTGTGTCTCCACAGTGTCTCTGTTCATGTGTCTCCCATTATGTCTCTCCCTCTATGTGTGTGTGTCTGTGCTCACTGTGTGTCTGCCTCAGTGTTGTGTGTCTCTTTTTAGTGTCTGTGTGAGTCTCTCAGTGTGTGTGACTCTCTCAGTGTGTTTGTGTCTCTCTCTCAGTGTGTGTGTCTCTCTGTGTGTGTCTCTGTCTGTGTCTCTCTCTCAGTGTGTGTGTGTCTCTCTCAGTGTGTGTCCCTCTCTGTGTGTGTGTCTCTGTGTGTGTGTGTGTGTCTGTGTGTATCTCTGTGTTTGTGTGTCTCTCTCAGTGTGCATGTGTCTTTCAGTGTGTGTGTGTGTGTGTGTGTCAAGTGTGTGTGTCTCTCTTTGTGTGTGTCTCTCTGTGTGTGTGTGTCTCTCAGTGTGTGTGTTCCTCTGTGTGTCTCAGTGTGTGTGTCTCTCTCTCAGTGTGTGATGTCTATCTCTCAGTGTGTGTGTGTCTCTCTGTGTGTGTGTCTGTCTCAGTGTCTGTGTGTGTGTGTGTCTCTGTGTCTCTGTGTGTGTCTCTCAATGTGTGTGTGTGTGTCTCTCTGTGTGTGTGTGTCTCTCTCAGTGTGAGTGGATAACTCTCTGTGTGTGTGTGTGTGTGTCTGTCTACAGTGTGTGTGTCTCTGTGTGTTTGTGTGTCTCTGTGTAGTGTGTCTCTCTCTCCCTGTGTGTGTGTTTTGTCTATCTTTGTGTCTGTGTGTGTGTCTGTCTCAGTGTGTGTGTGTCTGTGTCTAGTGTGTGTGTGTGTCTCTCTTCCTGTGTGTGTGTGTCTCTGTGTCTCTCTCTCAGTGTGTGTCTCTCATGTGTGTGTGTCTTCATTGTCTCTCTCTCTCTGCATGTGTCTCTCTCTGTAGTGTGTGTCTCTCTCTCTGTGTGTGTGTCTGTGTGTGTCTGTGTGTCTCACTGTGTGTGTGTGTGTCTCAGTGTGTGTGTGTGTCTTCTGTGTGTGTGTGTGTGTGTGTCTCTCAGTGTGTGTGTCTCTCTCAGTGTGTGTTGTCTCATTTCAGTGTGTTGTGTCTGTCTTTGTGTGTGTGTGTCAGTGTTTGTGTGTGTGTCTCTGTTTGTGTCTGTGTGTGTCTGTGTGTGTGTGTGTCTCTTCTCAATGTGGATGTGTGTCTCTGTGTGTCTCTGTGTCATGTGTGTGTGTCTCAGTGTGTGTTTGTGTGTGTCTGTGTGATTCTGTCTCTCAGTGTGTGTCTCTTTCAGTGTGTGTGTGTCTCTGTGTGTGTGTCTCTCTCTGTGTGTGTGTGTGTGTGTCTGTATGTGTGTGTCTCTGTGTGTGTGTGTCTCTCTCAGTGTGTGTGTGTCTCTCTAGTGTGTGTGTGTGTGTCTCACAGTGTGTGTGTCTCTCTCTGTGTGTGTGTGTGTGTGTTTGTCTCTGTGTGTGTGTCTCTCTGTGTGTCTCTGTCTCTGTGTCCCACAGTGTCTCTGTGTGTGTGTGTCTGTCTCATCATGTGTCTTCCTCAGTGTTGTGTGTCTCTTAGTGTGTGTGTGTCTCTCTCAGTGTCTCAGTGTGTGTGCTCCTCAGGATGTTTGTGTGTCTCTCTCAATGTGTGTGACTCTCAGTCTGTTGGTGTCTCTCTCTCAGTGTGTGTATATCAATGTGTTTGTTTCTCTGTCTCAGGGTGTGGGACTCTCATTGTGTTTGTGTGTCTCTCTCAGTGTGTTTTTATTTCAGTGTGCATTTCTCCTTCTCTGTGTGGGTGTCTGTCTCAGTGTATGTGTCTCTCTCAGTGTTTTTGTCTCTCTGTTTGTTGTGTGTTCACTCTTTCACAGTGTGTCTCTCTCGTGTGTGTGTCTCTCTCAGTGAGTGTGTGTGTTTGTCTCTATCTCTCAGTGTGTGTGGCTATCATTGTGTGTCTGTCTCTATCAGTGTGTGTGTATCTTTCAGTGTGTGTGTATCTTTCAGTGTGTGTGTATCTGTGTGTGTGTGTCCCTGTGTGTCTACACAGTGTCTCTGTTCGTGTGTCTCCCATTGTGTCTCTCCCTCTATGTGTGTGTCTGTCTCACTGTGTGTCTGCCTCAGTGTTGTGTGTCTCTTTTTAGCGTCTGTGTGAGTTTCTCAGTGTGTGTGACTCTCAGTGTGTTTGTGTCTCTCTCTTAGTGTGTGTTACTCTCTCAGTTTTGTGTCTTGCTCTCTGAGTATGTGTGTCTCTGTGGATCTCTTTGTGTATCTCTCTCTCTCAGTGTGTGTATGTGTCTGTTTCTCAGTGTATATCTGTGTCTCTGTGTGTGTGTCTCTCTCTGTGCGTGTCTCTATGTGTCTTTGTGTTGCCCCTCTGTGTTTGTGCCTCTCTGTCAGTGTTTAAGTCTCTCCTTGTGTGTGTGTCTCTGTGTGTGTGTTTCTCTCTCTCAGAGTGGATGTCTCTCTTTCAGTGTGTGGTGTGTCTCTCTCAGTGTGTGTGTGTCTCATTGTGTGTTTCTCACAATGTTTTTGTATTTCTCTCAGAGTGTATGTCTCTCTCAATGTGTGTGTCTCTCAGTGTGTGTTTCTCCTTCTCAGTGTGGATATCTGTCTTTCTCAGTATGTGTGTGTCTCTCTCAGTGTGTGTGTGTCTCTGTATGTTTTGTGTTAACTCTTTCACAGTGTGTATCTCTCATTATTGTGTCTCTCTCAGTGTGTGTGTGTCTCTGTGTGTGTGTGTCTCTGTGTGACTCTCACAGTGTCTCTGTTTGTGTGTCTCCGGTTGTGTCTCTCTCTCAGTGTGTGTGTCTGTCTCATTTGTGTCTGCCTCTGTTTTGTGTCTATTTTTAGTGTCTCTCTATATTTTGTGTCTCTCAGTATATGTGTCTCTCCCTCCCAGTTGTGTGTGTGTGTCTCTCTCTCAGTGTTTGTGTGTCTCTCTCAGTGTGGGAGTGTGTGTCTCACTCTGTGTGTGTGTGTTTCTCTCCCTCAATGTGTGTGTGTGTCTTGCTGTCAAGAGTGTGTTTGTCTTCCTGGATGTGGGTGTCTCTCTTAGCATGTGTGTCACTCTCAAATTGTGTGTCTCTGTGTGTGTCTCTCTGTATGTGTGTCTCTCAGTGTGTTTTTGTCTCTCTCTCAGTGTGTGTGACTTTCTCAGTGTGTGTGTCTCGCTCTCTGAGTGTGTGTTTCTCTGTGCATCTGTGTGTTTGTGTCTCTCATTGTGTGTGTGTCTGTGTCTCTGTGTGTGTCTGTGTCTCTGTGTGTGTGTCTCACTCTCTGTATGTGTATGTGTCTCAGTGTGTGGCTTTCAGTGTGCATGTCTCTATTTGTCTCTGTGTTGTCTCTCGGTGTTTGAGTCTCTTTGTGTTTATGTCTCTCTCTCTCTCTGTGTCACTCTGTGTTTGTGTCTCACTCTCTGTGGATGTCTCAGTGTGTGTTTCTCCTTCTCAGTGTGGATGTCTCTCTGTGTGTGTCTCTGTGTTGCCTCTATGTGTTTGTCTCTCTCAGTGTTTAAGTCTCTCTTTGTGTGTGTCTCTCTGTGTGTGTGTCTTTCTCTCAGTGTGGATGTATCTATCTCTCTCAGTGTGTGTGTGTGTGTGTCTCTTTCTGTATGTGTATGTCTCTAAGTGTGTATGTGTCTCAGTGTGTCTCACAATATTTGTGTCTGTCTCTCAGTGTGTATGTCTCTCTCAGTGTGTGTTTCTCCTTTCAGTGTGGATGTCTCTCTCTGTCTCTCAGTGTATGTGTGTGTCTCTCTCTGTATGTGTATGTCTATAAGTGTGTGTGTGTGTGTGTGTGTCTGTATGTGCCTCACAATATTTGTGTGTCTCTATCAGTGTTCATGTCTCTCTCAGTGTGTGTGTGTCTCTGTATGATGTTTGTCCACTCTTTCAAGGTGTGTTTCTCTCATGTCTGTGTCTCTCTCGGTGTGTGTGTGTCTCTCTCTCTGTGTCTCTGTGTGACTCCACAGTGTCTCTGTTTGTGTGTCTCCCATTGTGTCTATCTCTCAATGTGTGTGTGTCTGTGTCTGCCTCAGTGTTGTGTTGGATTTTAGTGTCTAGGAGTCTTTCAGTGCGTGTGTCCCTCAGTGTGTTTGTGTCTCTCTCTCAGTGTGTGTGACTCTCAGTGTGTTTGTGTCTCTCAGTGTGTGTGTGCTGCTCTCTGACTGTGTGTCTCTGTGTGTCTCTTTGTGTATCTCTCTCAGTGTGTGTGTGTGTGTCTGTTTCTCAGTGTGTATCTGTGTCTCTGTGTGTGTGTGTCTCTCTCTGTATGTGTGTCTCAGTGTGTGTGTCTCTCACTGTGCATGTCTCTATGTGTCTTTGTGTTGCCCCTCTGTGTTTGTGTCTCTCTGTCAGTTTTTAAATCTCTCTTTGTGTGTGTGTCTATGTGTGTGTGTTTCTCTCCCTCGGTGTGAATGTCTCTCTCTCTCTCAGTGTGTGGTGTGTCTCTCTCTGTATGTGTATGTCTCTAAGTGTGTGTGTGTCTCATTGTGTGTCTCACAATGTTTGTGTCTCTCTCTCAGTTTGTATGTCTCTCTCACTGTGTGTGTATCTCAGTGTGTATTTCTCCTTCTCAGTGTGGATGTCTTTCTCAGTGTGTGTGTGTTTCTGTCAGTGTGTGTGTATGTCTCTGTATGTTGTGTGTTAACTCTTTCACAGTGTGTGTCTCTCTCATGTGTGTTTCTCTCTCAGTGTGTGTGTCTCTCTGTGTGTCTCTGTGTGACTCTCACAGTGTCTCTGTTGGTGTCTCCCGTTGTGTCTCTCTCAATGTGTGTGTGTCTGTCTCATTTTGTCTCTGCCTCAGTGTTTTGTGTCTATTTTTAGTGTCTGTCTATTTTTGTGTGTGTCTCTCAGTATGTGTGTCCCTCCCTCCCAGTTGTGTGTATGTCTCTGTGTGTTTGTGTGTCTCTCTCAGTGTTGGAGTGTGTGTCTTGCTCTCTGTATGTATGTTTCTCTCCCTCAATGTGTGTGTGTTGCTCTCAAGAGTGTGTTTCTCTTCCTGGATGTGGGTGTCTCTCTTAACATGTGTGTCACTCTCAAATTGTGTGTCTCTGTGTGTGTCTCTCAGTATGTGTGTCTCTCAGTGTTTTTGTGTCTCTCTCTGTGCATGTGAGTCTCTCCTTGTGTGTGTGTCTCTCTCAGAGTGTGTTTTTCTCTGTGCGTCTCTGTGTGTGTGTCTCTCTCATTGGGTATGTGTCTGTTTCTCTGTGTGTGTCTGTGTCTCTGTGTGTGTGTCTCACTCTCTGTATGTGTATGTGTCTCAGTGTGTGTGGCTTTCAGTGTGCATGTCTCTATGTGTCTCTGGCCCTGAGTTCCCTACTTTTTCTCATTTTACCTTCATGCCACCAAGGTATTGTTCTCAATGGAGCTGTGTTATTTCAGGGTGCAAAGTAAGCAATCCTTGGTTTTAGGCTTTCATTGTATTTTATGAAAACCACGTTTTTCCAAAGCCAGTACTTCATAACCCACTTAAGTAAGCAGCTAACAGTTCTTCTTTCACTATTCATTCTTAAGTATTAGCATATAGCATAGTCAAAATCTCCTTTCCCTTCAAGGGTGAGTGGCACTGTAAGATTGTCTTGTCACTCTGCTGACTCCGCTGAAGACAGCCTTAGGGTCCATTGTGGCTGCCAGCAAGAGGGAAGATTTGCTTCTCCTACCAGTTTGATAAGAATTTCCTAACCAAATTCAGCCGTATATCTGACCTATGTTTGTTTAAAAGGCCTTCCTATGAATTTGCTTGAAGATTAAGCAATTTTGCAAAGCACAGCTTAACTGTCTATTAAAGACTTAAAAGGTGAGGTTGAAGATCTGATCACAATGTGTTGACAAAGAAGCTGAATTAAGTTGCTGTGGTAGAACCAGAATTATGGCTGATAGATTATACCAGGATATATAGTAAACTTTACCCATACAGTATAATCTTGGAAGGCTTATCACCCTTTGAAAACACTTCCCATGTAATTCAACATATCAAAAGAAACTAATTCAATAATCCTCCTTCAGATGCCTTAAGGGCTCCCTAAAGAACCTTAAAGTCAGCTGGAAGTCAAAAGAAATTTAATTAAAATTTGACATTTGGGAAGTTTGTCAAAAAGTCTCAAAACACTTGGTCAAATAAGATCATTGTTCACTGTAAGACAATGCAAATATAATCTAAAAGTTAAATAAATTATGGCCTAAGATCTGGCACTCAAAAAATACTTAAATGGATGACTGAAGGATAAATGCAGTGAAATTAGTTAATACTGCAATCACCTATGTCTTCACTAGCAATCTTGTAAAGTAATTGAGCCCAGATTCCTCCAAGTTGCTCCTCCCAAGTGGATCTTTGCTTAGTGGTTGAAAGTTTTGGAGGAAATCTGAAATGCTCATGACTATAGGTTCAAAGGAACCTCCTCTGAAAATACATGTTGGTATTATCTCATCTTAGGAGATTAAATCTCCTTTAAGCAATAGCATTTTACTCTAGTGCTGGCTGCACAGAAATTTTCCAGCAGTATAAGTTTCTTAAGCAGTGCTTATTCTGGCAACAAAGGAGAACTCTTTAATTGGCAGATCATAGGCAACTATTTTCTGACAAGGAGGAACATGTCAAAACTTTATGTCAGGAGGATACTACTGAACTATAATGCTGAAGCTGATCTCTTTGGGAAATATATTTCAGCCATTGAATGACTGCCTTTTTAAAGCAAAGCAAAAACAGAAACTAAAAGAAAAAAAACAGCATCTTGCATCAAGTCTGCAAGTCCAAACATCCCATGCTGTTAGTCACTGCAAGATTAATTCCAGGCCCAATGCTTGCTTTTTTTCTATTATAAATTTTATACATGCAGAAAATTTGAAAGAAGAAAGCAAAATCATTCTCCATTCAAAGAGAGTAAGCATTAAAATCTGAAGAATTTCCCTCTTGTCATTTTTCTATGAATATTTTAGTATAATTATGTTTGTGTATTATATGTAAAGAGTTTACATTCTGAGTCTTTACAGTTTAATGTGATAACATAGCAGTTTTACATGTGTTTTTGCAAATTATTCACAGATATTAGTGAGATCCATTTACCAAAGTTTAATCTAATCTCACCCTGACTGTGCATAAAACTCCTTTTTTTTTTTTTTTTTTTACTTAAAACATATATCCTACTTCCCTACTATATACTGATAATGTTTTCCTTTATTCTTAGTAGCTTTAATTACATACTTAGATACAAATCCTCAACTCTTTTTTTTAAATTTTACTTTATTTTTAAACTTTACATAATTGTATTAGTTTTGCCAAATATCAAAATGAATCTGCCACCTTAATTTTTAGTGAAAACTAAGATGCAAGTAATTGTGAACTGTTTGTCATACCAGTATTATCTGATTGGAAACTTATGCTTTAGTTTTCCTCTCCTAATAAGGCAGAGGTTGGTAAACTTAGATTTGTCCAGCAACGAATGTTCCAATATTTTATCCTATTTGAAGTGTGACCCAAATAGTCAATGAATTCTTGCCTTTTAACTTGGATCACTTTCAAGTTACCAAAATCTGGAGAAAGCTATTTTAGGTAGACTTAATATTTCATCATATAACATTATTGATATGTTCTTGCTGACACATTTGCAACAGATATAAGGTCTTATTTGATCTCTAAAAAACCTAGGTACAACAGTTGCATTACATTTAGAAAACCAACAAACTTAAGCTAGCTTCAATACCAGATATCAATTCAGTACTGAATATTTCCCAGATCAAGAGGTTTGACATTCATTTTGGTCAATTTTCTAAATAATAGGAAGTAATATTAGGAAAAAATATTTCATAAAGCCAAATTTTTTCCAACTGCATATGCAGAAAGAACCAGTGTGAGAATTTCAGACGTTTCATCTTAACTAATTTTTTCCTTCACCATAGTCTAGAGAAGATAGTGGCCAGGCAGTATTAAAAGAAAAGTCATCTTACTCATACTCTAGAGTGACTATAGGATGGAACAAAGCTCTTATTATCACAGCTGCTGCTGCTGCTGTTGCTGCTGTCGCTTCAGTCATGTCCAACTCTGTGCGACCCTATAGACGGCAGCCCAACAGACTCCCCTGTCCCTGGCATTCTCCAGGCAAGAACACTGGAGTGGGTTGCTATTTCCTTCTCCAATGCATGAAAGAGAAAAGTGAAAGTGAAGTTGTTCAGTCGTGTCTGACAGGTATTATCAAATACAGAACAAATAAATGTAATGCAAAACAAGCTTGAGTGACTTACCCTAGGTGACACCAAATCTGGACAATAGTTCTGGACATCTCTCGGCTCCAAACAGCTTCTTGCATTGGGGAGTGGGGAGCAGCTGGCGCCTGTCAGGAAGATTCCCTCCTAGTTACACAGAGCAAAATAAACTTAGGCAGGTCTGCTAGAAACTTGGGAAGTGGATGCCTCTGGTCAAAGTCAGTTTGCCACAGGCACAGATTTACTGTTGAGCTTGCCATGAATTGAGAAAGAAGGGGAGAGCCTCAGGAATCAGGCTCCATGACTTCATATGACACTACAAAGCTATGGTCATCAAACAGGCATGGTATTGGCAGGAAAACAGACACATAGACCAGTGGAACAGAAGAGGGAGCCTAGAAACAGAGCCAGGTGCATATGGTCAATTCATCTATGTCATAGGAGACAAGGGTACATGACAGGGAAAAGACAGCCTGTTCACCAGGTGCTGTTGGAGAAACTGAACAGCTACATGCAAAAGGATCAAACTGGACCATTTTCTTACACAAAAATGGATTAAATGTATAGCCTGAAACCATAAAACTCCTAGAAGGAAACACAAGCCATAAGCTCTTTGACATTGAGAATGACAGTGATATTTCTGAATAGAGGCCAAAAGCAAAAGCAATGAATCAGAAGTCCAAAGGAGGTAATGTACAAGATAGGAAATACAATCACATTGTAATAAGTCTGTATGGTGGCAGGAGGTAACTAGATTTGTCATGGCAATCATGGAGTAATGTATAAAACAGAATTACTAAGTCCTGCACCTGAAATGAATATAATACTGTGTGTCACATATAATTCAATAAAGGTTATTTAATAGCACAAGTGTGCATGTGCTTATGTGTGTGTGTATGTGTGTGTATGTGTACCAAATGTGGGAACCATAGTGTCTGCTTGTGTGCTTTCTTGGGCTTCTAAACTAATACCAAGTGGGCTTTCACAGACTCTGAAACATGCAGAGACCAGACACTGTATGCAGAGTACATCTGGCGAAATGTTGGGCTAGATGAAGCACAAGCTAGAATCAAAATTGCTGGGAGAAATATCAACCACCTCAGATACGCAAATGACACCACCCTTATGGCAGAAAACGAAGAGGAACTGAGGAGCCTCTTCATGAAAGTGAAAGAGGAGAGGGAAAAAGCTGGCTTAAAACTCAACATTCAGAAAACAAAGATCATTTGTTGGCAGGAAAGAGGAGCATTGTGCTAAGTGGGATCATTCCAGGAATCGAAGAAAGAGCTATAATCATCATTTTTATTTTTCTCTTTGGAGTTGTTAATTATTCACCATCTACAAGACAACTTCAGCTTACTCTACTATGATTCCAACTGAGAACAGCCAAGTAGCAATGCCTCATTAAGAATGTTGTGACTTTTTTTCTGCCTGGGTAGACACACTTCTCCAGCTTGCTGAACCTGAGTACCAGCCCAAGAGCTCTTGCCTCTGAAAGGCAGATTACTGCCCTGCTCGCACCCATGCTGGCTCTCACTCTGTAGGGAGCAGGCCCTACTTCTACAAGGAAGAAAGAGAAGAGAAAATGGATCCTTAGAGAGGCTAAGTAACATGCTCAAACTCATGACACAGTGGATGGAGAAGTCTTGAGGCTACTGTAAAAATAAGACTGAAAACCAGAAGCAGGAGGCTTAAGTCCAAATCCTGAGAACACCAGAGGACTCCGGACTCCAGGGAACATTAATCGACAGGAGCTCATCAAATACCTCCATACCTACACTGAAACCAAGCACTACCCAAGACCCAACAAGTTCCAGAGCAAGACATACCATGCAAATTCTCCAGCAACACAGTAACACAACCCTGAGCTTCAATATACAGCATGCCCAAAGTCACTCCAAACCCATTGACATCTCATAACTCATTACTGGACACTTCATTGCACTCCAGAGAGAAGAAATCCAGCTGCACTCACCAGAATACTGACACAGGCTTCCCTAACCAGGAAACCTTGACAAGCCACCTGTACAACCCCACCCACAGTGAGGAAACTCCACAATAAAGAGAACTCCACAAACTTCCAGAATACAGAAAGGCCACCCCAAACACAGCAATATAAACAGGATGAAGATACAGAGGATTACCCATCAGGTAAAGGAACAGGATAAATGCCCACCAAACCAAACAAAAGAGGAAGAGATAGGGAATCTACCTGATAAAGAATTCTGACTAATGATAGTGAAAATGATCCAAAGTCTTGAAACCAAAATACAATCACAGATAAACAGCCTGGAGACAAGGATTGAGAAGATGCAAGAAAGGTTTAACAAGGACCTAGAAGAAATAAAAAAGAGTCAGTATATAATGAATAATGCAATAAATGAGATCAAAAACACTCTGGAGGGAACAAATAGTAGAATAATGGAGGCAGAAGACAGGATTAGTGAAGTAGAAGATAGAGTAGCAGAAATAAATGAATCAGAGAGGAAAAAGGAAAAATTAATTAAAAGAAATGAGGAAAATCTGAGAGAGCTCCATGACAGTGTTAAATGCCCCAACATTCAAATCATAAGAGTCCCAGAAGAAGAAGACAAAAAGAAAGACCATGAGAAAATACTTGAGGGGATAATAGTTGAAAACTTCCCTAAAATGGGGAATGAAATAATCACCCAAGTCTAAGAAACCCAGAGAGTTCCAAAAAGGATAAACCCAAGGCGAAACACCCCAAGATACATATTAATCAAATTAACAAAGGTCAAACACAAATAACAAATATTAAAAGCAACAAGGGAAAAACAACAAATAACACACAAAGGGATTCCCAGAAAGATAACAGCTGATCTTTCAATAGAAACACTTCAGGCCAGGAGGGAATATCAGGACATACTTAAAGTGATGAAAGAAAATAACCTACAGCTCAGATTACTGTACCCAGCAAGGATCTCATTAAAATATGAAGGAGAAATCAAAAGCTTTACAGACAAGCAAAAGCTGAGAGAATTCAGCACCACCAGACCAGCTCTCCAACAAATGCTAAAGAATATTCTCTAGACAGGAAACACAAAAAGGGTGTATAAACTCAAACCCAAAACAATAAAGTAAATGGCAATGGGATCATCAAATCAGATCAGTCGTTCAGTCATGTCCGACTCTTTGCGACCCCATGAATCGCAGCACGCCAAGCCTCCCTGTTCATCACGAACTCCTGGAGTTCACTCAGACTTGAAAGGTTGTTGTTGAATCACGCTAATACACCGGGATTCTAGGCCCCCAGAGGAGAAGAATTCAATCCGGGGCCAGAGACGAGGCTTGATCGCTCAGAGCTTTTGTGTAATAAAGTTTTATTAAAGTATAAAGGAGATAGAGAAAGCTTCGGACATAGGCATCAGAAGGGGGCAGAAAGAGTACCTGCTTGCTAGTGTTAACAATGAAGTTATATATTCCAAAGAGTGTCTGGAGGTTGTAAACACCTCATCAGACCTACTCCCATAATTTACATTTTAAGATAACAGAATTGCCAGAAGGTTTAATCCAAAGACTATCCTCAGGCAGGATACACTATTGCTATATAATCCTAAGGAATGTAAAGAAGGAAAAAAAGTTTGTTCTTTCTTCCTCCTTGAGAATTCCAGACCCCTCTCTCCTCGGGGACCCCTAGACTCCTTATCAACCTGCCTAGGAACTGACTCTCTCAGACTCACGTCCATCGAGTCAGTGATGCCATCCAGCCATCTCATCCTCTGTCGTCCCCTTCTCCTCTTGCCCCCAATCCCTCCCAGCATCAGAGTCTTTTCCAATGAGTCAACTCTTTGCATGAAGTGGCCAAAGTACTGGAGTTTCAGCTTTAGCATCATTCCTTCCAAAGAAATCCCAGGGCTGATCTCCTTCAGAATAGACTGGTTGGATCTCCTTGCAGTCCAAGGGACTCTCAAGAGTCTTCTCCAACACTACAGTCCCAAAGCATCAATTCTTCGGCGCTCAGCTTTCTTCACATTCCAACTCTCACATCCATACATGACCACAGGAAAAACAATAGCCTTGACTAGACGGACCTTTGTTGGCAAAGTAATGTCTCTGCTTTTCAATATGCTATCTAGGTTGGTCATAACTTTCCTTCCAAGGAGTAAGCGGCTTTTAATTTCATGGCTGCAGTCACCATTTGCAGTGATTTTGGAGCCCAGAAAAACAAAGTCTGACACTGTTTCCACTGTTTCCCCATCGATTTCCCATGAAGTGATGGGACTGGATGCCATGATCTTCATTTTCTGAAGGTTGAGCTTTAAGCCAACTTTCTCACTCTCCTCTTTCACTTTCATCAAGAGGCTTTTTAGTTCCTCTTCACTTTCTGCCTTAAGGGTGGTGTCATCTGCATATCTGAGGTTATTGATATTTCTCCCGGCAATCTTGATTCCAGCTTGTGTTTCTTCCAGCCCAGCCTTTCTCATGATGTACTCTGCATATAAGTTAAATAAACAGGGCAACAATATACAACCTTGACATACTCCTTTTCCTATTTGGAACAAGTCTGTTGTTCCATGTCCAGTTCTAATTGTTGCTTCCTGACCTGCATACAGATTTCTCAAGAGGCAGGTCAGGTGGTCTGGTATTCCCATCTCTTTCAGAATTTTCCACAGTTTATTGTTATCCACACAGTCAAAGGCTTTGGCATAGTCAATAAAGCAAAAATAGATGTTTTTCTGGAACTCTCTTGCTTTATCCATGATCCATCAGATGTTGGCAATTTGATCTCTGGTTCCTCTGCCTTTTCTAAAGCCAGCTTGAACATCAGTAAGTTCACGGTTCACATATTGCTGAAGCCTGGCTTGGAGAATTTTGAGCATTACTTTACTATCATGTGAGATGAGTGCAATTGGGTGGTAGTTTGAGCATTCTTTGGCATTGCCTTTCTTTGGGATTGGAATGAAAATTGACCTTTTCCAGTCCTGTGGCCACTGCTGAGTTTTTCAAATTTGCTGGCATATTGAGTGTAGCACTTTCACAGCATCATCTTTCAGGATTTGGAGTAGCTCAACTGGAATTCTATCACCTCCACTAGCTTTGTTCGTAGTGATGCTTTCTTTCTTTTTTTTTTTTTTTTACTATCCTGAATCGTTACCCATTCGTGGAGATTGGAGGGTGCATGCCCATATCTGAAGGATCAGTGGATCGTTAGTCTTATGAAATGACCACATCAGACAATAGAACCAAGTCGACATGATTTTTTTTTAAAAACAAAGGATGTTTATGTGAAATAATCTAGCTTTTTAAATGTTGCCAACTAATTAAGACATTTTTTTAATTTTTCAGCACTTTATTTTATTTATTTTTTTTTTATTTGATAAATTTAATGCCTTTTATTGCCATACCTCATTTTACTGTGCTTTGCTTTAGTGAGCTTTATAGATACATGTTTTTTTTTTTTTCCTTGTTAATTTTCTATTTAGTTGATCTATCCATAAGTGTGAGTGGGGTATTAAAGTCTCCCACTATTATTGTGTTATTGTTAATTTCTCCTTTCATACTTGTTAGGATTTGTCTTACATACTGCGGTGCTCCCATGTTGGGTGGATATATATTTATAATTGTTATATCTTCTTCTTGGATTGATCCTTTGATCATTATGTAGTGACCTTCTTTGTCTCTTTTCACAGCCTTTGTTTTAAAGTCTAATTTATCTGATATGAGTATTGTGACTCCTGCTTTCTTTTGGTCCCAATTTGCATGGAAAATCTTTTTCCAGCCCTTCACTTTCAGTCTGTATGTGTCCCCTGTTTTGAGGTGGGTCTCTTGTAGACAACATATGTAGGGGTCTTGTTTTTGTATCCATTCAGCCAGTCTTTGTCTTTTGGTTGGGGCATTCAACCCATTTACGTTTAAGGTAATTACTAATAAGTATGATCCCGTTGCCATTTACTTTATTGTTTTAGGTTCGAGTTTATACACCATTTTTGTGTTTCCTGTCTAGAGAATATCCTTTAGTATTTGTTGGAGAGCTGGTTTGGTGGTGCAGAATTCTCTCAGCTTTTGCTTGTCTGAAAAGCTTTTGATTTCTCCTTCATACTTGAATGATGCTTTCTAGTGATGCTTTCTAAGGCCCATTTGACTTCACATTCCAAGATGTCTGGCTCTAGCTCAGTGATCACACCATCGTGATTATCTGGGTCATGAAGATCTTTTTTATACAGTTCTTCTGTGTATTCTTGCCATCTCTTCTTAATATCTTCTGCTTCTGTTAGGTCCATACCATTTCTGTCCTTTATCGAGCCCATCTTTGCATGAAATGTTCCCTTGGTATCTCTAATTTTCTTGAAGAGATCTCTAGTCTTTCCCATTCTGTTGTTTTCCTCTATTTCTTTGCATTGATCACTGAAGAAGGCTTTCTCTTCTTGCTTTAATAATTATCTTAAACGTAAATGGGTTGAATGCCCCAACCAAAAGACAAAGACTGGCTGAATGGTTCAAAAACAAGACCCCTATATATGTCGTCTACAACAGACCCACCTCAAAACAGTGGACACATACAGACTGAAAGTGAAGGGCTGGAAAAAGTTATTCCATGCAAATACAGACCAAAAGAAAGTAGGAGTAGCAATACTAATATCCGATAAAATAGACTTTAAAACAAAGGCTGTGAAAAGAGACAAAGAAGGACACTACATAATGATCAAAGAATCAGTCCAAGAAGATATAACAGTTATAAATATATATGCACCCAACATAGGAGCACCACAATATGTAAGACAAATGTTAACAAGTATGAAAGAGGAAATTAACAATAGCACAATAATAGTGGGAGACTTTAATACCCCACTCACACCTATGGATAAATCAACTAAACAGAAAATTAACATGGAAACACAAACTTTAAATGATACAATAGACCAGTTAGACTTCAGTCAGTTCAGTTCAGTTCAGTCGCTCAGTCGTGTCCGACTCTTTGCAACCCCATGAATTGCAGCATGCCAGGCCTCCCTGTCCATCACCAACTCCCAGAGTTATAAGGCATTTCACCCCAAAACAATGAATTTCACCTTTTTCTCAAGCGCACACGGAACCTTCTCCAGGATAGATCACATGCTGGGCCATAAATATAGCCTTGGTAAATTCAAAAAAATTGAAATTTTTCCAAGCATCTTTTCTGACCACAATGCAGTAAGATTAGATCTCAATTACAGGAGAAAAACTATTAAAAATTCTAACATATGGAGGCTGAACAACATGCTGCTGAATAACCAACAAATCACAGAAGAAATCAAAAAAGAAATCAAAATATGCATAGAAATGAATGAAAATGAAAACACAACAACCCAAAACCTGTGGGGCACTGTAAAAGCAGTGCTAAGGGGAAGGTTCATAGCAATACAGGCATACCTCAAGAAACAAGAAAAAAGTCAAATAAATCATCACCTAACTCTACACCTAAAGCAACTAGAAAAGGAAGAAATGAAGAACCCCAGGGTTAGTAGAAGGAAAGAAATCTTAAAAATTAGGGCAGAAATAAATGCAAAAGAAACAAAAGAGACCATAGCAAAAATCAACAAAGCCAAAAGCTGGTTCTTAGAAAGGATAACTAAAGTTGACAAACCATTAGCCAGACTCATCAAGAAACAAAGGGAGAAAAATCAAATCAGTAATATTAGAAATGAAAATGGAGAGATCACAACAGACAACACAGAAATACAAAGGATCTTACGAGACTACTATCAGCAACTGTATGTCAATAAAATGGACAATTTGGAAGAAATGGAAAAATTCTTAGAAAAGTACGACTTTCCAAAACTGAACCAGGAAGAAATAGAAAATCTTAACAGCCCCATCACAAGCACAGAAATTGAAACTGTAATCAGAAATATTCCAGCAAACAAAAGCCCAGGTCCAGAAGGCTTCACAGGTGAATTCTAACAAAAATTTAGAGAAGAGCTAATACCTATCCTACTCAAACTCTTCCAGAAAATTTCAAAGGAAGATAAACTCCCAAACTTATTCCATGAGGCCACCATCACCCTAATACCAAAACCAGACAAAGATGCCACACAAAAAAGAAAACTACAGGCCAATATTACTGATGAACACAGATGCAAAAATCCTTCAACAAAATTCTAGCAATCAGACTCCAACAACACATTAAAAAGATCATACCCCATGAGCAAGTGGGCTTTATCCCAGGGATGCAAGGATTCTTCAATATCCACAAATCAATCAATGTATTACACCACATTAACAAATTGAAAAATAAAAGCCATATGATTATCTCAATAGATGCAGAGACAGCCTTTGACAAAAGTCAACATCCATTTATGATAAAAACTCTCCAGAAAGCAGGAATAGAAGGAACATACCTCAACATAATAAAAGCTATATATGACAAACCACAGCAAACATTATCCTCAGTGGTGAAAAATTGAAAGCATTTCCCCTAAAGTCAGGAACAAGACAAGGGTTCCCACTCTCACCACTACTATTTAAATAGTTTTGGAAGTTTTGGCCACAGCAATCAGAGCAGAAAAAGAAATAAAAGGAATCCAAATTAGAAAAGAAGTAAAACTCTCACTGTTTGCAGATGACATGATCCTCTACATAGAAAACCCTAAAGACTCCACCAGAAAATTACTAAAACTAATCAATGAATATAGTAAAGTTGCAGGATATAAATTCAACACACAGAAATCCCCTGAATTCCTATACAGTAATAATGAGAAAATAGAAAGAGAAATTAAGGAAACAATACCATTTACCATTGCAATGAAAAGAATAAAATACTTAGGAATATATCTACCTAAAGAAACTAAAGACCTATATATAGAAAACTATGAAACACTGGTGAAAGAAATCAAAGAGGACACTAATAGATGGAGAAATATACCATGTTCATGGATTGGAAGAATCAATATAGTGGAAATGAGTATACTACCCAAAGCAATCTATAGATTCAATGCAATCTCTATCAAGCTACCAATGGTATTCTTCACAGAGCTAGAACAAATAATTTCACAATTTGTATGGGAATACAAAAAACCTCGAATAGCCAAAGCTATCTTGAGAAAGAAGAATGGAACTGGAGGAATCAACCTGCCTGACTTCAGGCTCTACTACAAAGCCACTGTCATCAAGACAGGATGGTACTGGCACAAAGACAGAAATATAGATCAATGGAACAAAATAGAAAGCCCAGAGATAAATCCACGCACCTATGGACACCTTATCTTTGACAAAGGAGGCAAGAATATACAATGGATTAAAGACAATCTCTTTAACAAGTGGTGCTGGGAAATCTGGTCAACCGCTTGTAAAAGAATGAAACTAGAACACTTTCTAACACCATACACAAAAGTAAACTCAAAATGGGTTAAAGATCTAAACATAATACCAGAAACTATAAAACTCCTAGGGGAGAACATAGGCAAAACACTCTCTGCAATAAATCACAACAGGATCCTCTATGACCCACCTCCCAGAATATTGTAAATAAAAGCAAAAATAAACAAATTGGACCTAATTAAAATTAAAAGTTTCTGAACAACAAAGGAAACTATAAGCAAGGTGAAAAGACAGCCTTCAGAATGGGAGAAAATAATAGCAAACAAACCAACTGACAAAGAACTAATCTCAAAAATATACAAGCAACTCCTGCAGCTCAATTCCAGAAAAAATAAATGACCCAATCAAAAAATGGGCCAAAGAACTAAACAGACATTCCTCCAAAGAAGACATACAGATGGCTGACAAACACATGAAAAGATGCTCAACATCACTCATTATCAGAGAAATGCAAATCAAAACCACAATGAGGTACCATTTCTTGCCAGTCAGAATTGTTGCTATCCAAAAGTCTATAAGCAATAAATGCTGGAGAGGGTGTGGAGAAAAGGGAACCCTCTTACACTGTTGGTGGGAATGCAAACTAGTACAGCCACTATGGAGAACAGTGTGGAAATTCCTTAAAAAACTGGAAATAGAACTGCCTTATGACCCAGCAATCCCACTGCTGGGCATACCCACTGAGGAAACCAGAATTGAAAGAGACACATATACCCCAATGTTCATCACAGCACTGTTTATAATAGCCAGGACGTGGAAGCAACCTAGATGTCCATCAGCAGATGAATGAATAAGAAAGCTGTGGTACATATATACAAGGGAGTATTACTCAGCCATTAAAAAATATTTTGAATCAGTTCTAATGAGGTGGATGAAACTGAAGCCTATGATACAGAGTAAAGTAAGCCAGAAAGAAAAACACCAATACAGTATACTAACGCATATATATGGAATTTAGAAAGATGGTAATGATAACCCTGTATACGAGACAGCAAAAGAGACACACATGTATAGAACAGTCTTTTGGACTCTGTGGGAGAGGGAGAGGGTGGGATGATTTTGGAGAATGGCATTGAAACATGTATAATATAATATATTAAATGAATCGCCAGTCCAGGTTAGATGCATGATACAGGATGCTTGGGGCTGGTGCACTGGGATGACACAGAGGGATGGTACAGCAAGGGAGGTGGGAGGGGGGTTCAGCATGGGGAACACATGTATACTCGTGGTGGATTCATGTTGATGTATGGCAAAACCAATACAATATTGTAAAGTAAAAAAAAAAAATAATAATAAAAAACAAAAATCCTAAAAAAAAAGAAAACAAAGATCATGGCATCTGGTCCCATCACATCATGGCAAATAGATGGGGAAACAATGGAAACAGTGACAGACTTTATTTTCTTGGGCACCAAAGTCTGCAAATGGTGACTGCAGCCATGAAATTAAAGACACTTCCTCCTTGGAAGAAAAGCTATGACCAACCTAGACAGTATATTACAAAGCAGAGGCACTACTTTGCCAACAATGATCTGACTAGTCAAAACTATGTTTTTTCCTGTAGTCATATATGAATGTGAGAGTTGGACCATAGATAAGGATGAGTGCTAATGAACTGATACTTTTGAACTGTGCCAACGGATGCCAAAGAACTATGGAGTTGGAGAAGACTCCTGAGAGTCCCTTGGACTGCAAGGAGACCACACTAGTCAATCCTAAAGGAAATTAATCCTGAATATTCATTGGAAGGACTGATGCTGAAGGTGAGACTCCAATAGTTTGACCACCTGATGCGAAGGGCCAACTCTTTAGAGAAGACCCTGATGCTGTGAAAGATTGAAGGCAGGAGGAGAAGGGGACAACAGAGGATCAGATGGCTGGATGGCATCACTGACTCAATGGACATGAGTTTGAACAAACTCTGGGAGATGGTGAAAGATAGGGAAACCTGGCATGCTGGGTTCCATGGGGTGGCAAAGAGTCAGACACAACTGAGTGACTGAACAACAACACAGACAGTGTAGATACTCACTATCAGAAGGGTGGTTGCATCCATATACACATACCTGCATGTGTTAGCTGGGGCCACCTTTCTTCCCTCAAGAGCACACTTGATCACTGTTTCCTGTGAATGCCTACTTTTCATGCCATTTTGTCAACTTTCTTTACAGCATGGATGCCCTGATGTTCAAAATATTTGCTTTCATAAATTTTTACCATTTAGATGAATGCAATGCAGAAGATGCAGTTGTTGTCTCAGTCCCTCTCTTCACACCCAGAAATACATTGTTAGTAGGTCCTCCTTCTCTGTGCACATTGTACAAACATGTATTAACGTTCACCTACAGATTTTAGCTCATTCATTATCAGTAGCAAATGTTGTGTTCATGACAGGAGCTATCATTTCCCTAATAGAGCCACGTGTGTACGACTTTGTTCACACATACCACTCATAGATCTAATATGAAGTAGATGATGGCCACACAGATATACTTTGGGCATCACCAGCACAAACTTATTCCTGGTCGAGGTTTTGAGTCTTGTGCTCCAGGGAACTCTGTGTTCTGGCTCTCAGAGCACAGGTGTCATGTGACGACTCAGCAAAAGAGAGAAGGAGAAACTGGTGAGTGAGCCACTGCAGTCTCCCTGCATTAGCCCATCACACAAACTCAGGGATGGCTGAGTTACCTCAGCCCCAACCAGTGAGCTCCCCATACCACAAGATACACACACATGCACTTACACACACTTTCTCTCTCTCAGCGTGACATTAGAGACCTAAGATACCCTATATGGTTGCATATCATCCATGCTTTCTGCCCCTACACATGCATGCACATGATTCTGCTTCCAGGGTAGATGTTATTTTCAGCTCCTTCTAGTTTGTGATTTTAAAAGGACACTTGGGAAAATGTAAAATCATGCTCACAATCCTAAAATAGCACCAGTAAACTAATCACCTAGGAATACTTAATGTAGGCACATCAGTCCAAGGACTCTAGAATTTTTATTCTAGCCATACCTGTGCTGTATATTAAAAAGTTTCTAAAAATTGTATGACCTACTTCAGTATTCTCTCATATTTAGTTTTGTGTACATTCTTTCAAGAATGAAACACTTTCTTTGAGTGCTTTCACTGCACAACCAAGATGCCAATTGTAGTTCTTTTTTTCTGATTACTACAGCAATGCTCCTTAAGCGGGACCATCAGAAGGAAAGGGTGTTAAGTGACAATATTACGCATTAAATGTCCCTCCCAGCATTCGCTTTGGCACATTGCCCAAATACCTTCCATTCAGGTTTGGTACACAGACATGCAGAAGAATTTCTTTTCATATTTTGCACTAACTGGTGTGCAATACTCTTACAGGTAAGGTGGATGACAAATGACAACAAGGTAGATAATGACTTGTCAGTATGGATCACCTTATGCACAGGAGGAACTATGTGTTAACAACAGAACTTTGAACTAACCTTTAAAGTAGCCTGAATTTTCATAGGGCTTGGAAAAATTAAAATGCATCCAATGTTTCAGTTCACAATCAAATCAAACATGTCTGTAGAGACAGAATGCACAGAGGACAACAGATCGGAGGCTGAATTAACAGTCACCCTGCTGCCAGAACTTCACTGTCAATTTCAGACCATGGAGAGGTAAAGCCCTCAAACGCACAAGCTTCAAGTTCCTAGGTCCCGGTGCACCTCTTGTTCTATTCCAGTTGTGCCTTAGGTGAGGGACCCAAGAACATGATGGCACAGAGCTTTTATTTCTCCAATCAACAAGCCTGATGCTATACAACTTACCAGAGGACATGAAAGACGTGTAAATGCAGTGGAAAAGTCTAGAAAGGCAAACAGGAATGTCATGACATGGTTCCATCAGAAAGAGAAGAGGAACAAGGATGGAAATGTGTGGTGAGGGCAGATGTTACTTTTCAAATCACTTTGCAAGTCAGTACGGGGAATCACACATTTACATGTCCACAGGCACCAAAATCTTAATTTTACAAAGATGCTGAGGGGATAGGAAAGGAATAGGAAACATTAGGCTACATGAACAAACAGAAAGCAAGTGTAGAAAATGGTTCCATACCATTACATAGAATGCAGTGAGGATACATTTGAAATGTTTGGCATGTCTTCTGAGGTACATTTTTATTCAGAAAAGGAAATATTCACTTTTAAAATGTGTGTACACCTAGCCACATAAGAGATGTTCAATTGAAGAGAGAGAGGGGATACAGAACATGCATACTGAAGGAGCAAAGAGCCGACAATTTCACAAATAGAAAATTTCCAATGTGGGGAAAATATCACCTCAATGTGCTAAACTCCAAGCATAATATGTTCACACACACACACACACACACATGTGCACACACACACATGAGATATGCAAATATACACACAAGCAGTAACAGTAAGGCTTTACAAAACCAAAGCAAAAGGAAAGACCTTAAGAAATAAAGACAGCACAACTCACCTGATTATTAGGCAGGGTCCACTTATTATTTTCATTAGAGGGAGCTTGATAGAATTATCTGGAGTCCAAAAAAGACAAAAAGGGAGCAATGGGACCAGAAGGAGGGCACCCTGGTAGGAAGATTGGGGCACTGGTCTTTCTGGAAAAAACTCTGGAAGATACCTCAGCTCCTAGAACCCATGATCTTTGGAAGAGAAGGCCTCAGAGCTTGGGCTCAGACTTCTGAGGAAAGGGGCTGTCCAGCTCTGTGAGGTTCCTCAAGGATGTCAGGGGAAGGGTGCATGAAACTGAGACCCCTCACAGGGAAGTTGGGAAAAAATGATGAGCCTGCACCACAGGGTCAGGATCTGAGAGGAGGCCCTTCTACCCTGTCCTCCCCACCAACTCCCCCTGGGGCTCAGATCCCTTAGGAGAGAGTTCTCCAGTTTACTGATGCTGGTCTTTCTGTGGGCAGCCATGGAGACAGCCCTTGGAGTTTGGAGATGAGCCACATTATGGACCAGTTGCTCCTACTGAAGTCACACGTCCCTATCCCTGTTGTGTGAAAGGGCAGTCGTGGGGGTGACCCTGAGAGGAGCAGGAACAAACAGGAAGGTAGAGCCAGTTGTCTTGCTTCCAGACCACCTGTCACACCCCACCAACCCCACTGGCTGACCCTCCCAGGGAGCCAGATGGCAGAGTGAAAATGGGGTTGGCAGAACCCCGTCTCAGCACCACTCAGCAGCACACAGAGCTGGAGATGAGAAGCGTTGACATCCTTTACCTGGAGCCTGATTCTCCTGACAGCACTTCCCTACCCTGATGAAAACTGCAACAGTATATCCTGTAAATGCTGTTGCAAAGAACTGACTCATTGGAAAAGACCCTGATGTTGGGAAAGATTGAAGGCAGGAGAAGGGGATGACAGAGGACAAGATGGTTGGATGGCATCACCGACTTGATGGACATGAGTTTGAGCAAGCCCCAGGAGTTGGTGATGGACAGGGAAGCCTGACGTGCTGCAGTCCATGGGGTAGCAAAGAGTCGGACATGACTGAGTGACTGAACTCAATTGACATCCTATAAATGCTCCATTTTCTCTAGGAACAAAGAAGACACCCCCAAACCATAACATCAGCAGCATCCATTTCTAAACATGCTGCTAAGTCTCTTCAGTCATGTCCGACTCTGTGCGACCCCATAGATGGTAGCCCACCAGGCTCCGCCATCCCTGGGATTCTCCAGGCAAGAACACTGGAGTGGGCTGTCATTTCCTTCTCCAATGCATGTAAGTGAAAAGTGACAGTGAAGTTGCTCAGTCGTGTCTGACTCTACTGGGGTCGCTAGGAGCCCACCAGGAACCCACCAGGCTCCTCTGTCCATGGGATTTTCCAGGCAAGAGTACTGGAGTGGGGTTCCATTGCCTTCTCCGATTTCTAAACATAACCACGACCAAAACCAAACAAAATAAACTTACCCCACAGTCTTTTAAGAAGGAGCTTGTGTTCATGCTTCCATAATAAAGGAGCCACTTCACTGCTTTTAATCCAATTTACCTAACCGTAATTAGTGGTGTGCTACAAGGAAATCTGACTTTTAGAGAACATGTTTCTTGGTTTGCCTGTGCCAGCTACTCAGGGTAGGTATCTGATGATGTCCTCCCCTGGGCTATGCAAAGTTACCTTAGATCTTTCAATCCTGTTCACCTGTCCCATTTGCTGACTTCAAAATTTCTCCCTTATATCATACACATCAAAACACTTCACTCTCAGTAGGTGTAAATGATGAGCAAACTGAAGATCTTTAAGAGCTCACACAACAGACAACCATTGTGAAGCAAAGGTGTAGGATGAGAAGTGTTTGGGGATGCCTGCTTTCAGGGACTCAGGTAACAATGTCCTCACACAACAGGTGTGACATGACATGGGGCAGGGTATGACAGGTTACTCAGGCACCTTAGCACCCCACAAAAGGAGGAGCTTCCATGCTCTCTTTTAAATCAGGAGGGATCAGAGCTCTTAATATCCAAGTAAAGACCACACCACCGGCACCACACACACACACACACACACACACACAACTCACATTGAGCAGACACCAACTAGTGTCCATGTCTCTACACTTACTCCATCTCTCCAGTCAGTTTTCTTGTGAAATGTTTCTGCCTCTGGGAAAGAGTGCCTTACCCTGGTTGTCATGGAAACAAGAATGCCATCACAATGTTCTTTGTGCTGTTAGCTTTCTGTGGAAATCAGGAAGGATTAATACATCAGATGCAGAGTGTTGGTCTCCTTTTTAGACAATGACCCAGAGATAATCCAATGAATGAATGAACAAATGAACAACCAGACCACTGGACTATTAGAGACAGCATCTTCATGGAATAGGCAGTGGGGGACAGGAATTGTCACCAAATGGGTTATGGAGGGAGTAAAGTGAAAGCACAGGAGCTTCTGTTTCCCTTGAGACACATACTCTTAGGATGCAGGTCCCATTAAGGACCACCTTTCAACCTGCCATGACACACGAGGCCAGGGATGTTTGTGCAGATGGGATCCAAGGACTCAGGGTCAACTAGAAAAGACCTGCAGAGGGGAAAATGTGTGAGGATGACACACCTGGATGTCAGGGGGAGGCGAGTGAGAAACTGGAATGCCCAAGTCAGCTCTCCTGAGGCGACCTCTAGTTAGAGACAGCCCCAGGACCACCCTGGACTCAGGACCCCAGAGTAAGACAAAACCATGCTGCTCCATGTGCAACTCACAGGAGGAGAGCCAGCCAGACTTTCATATCACTGTGTACCAACCAGGTGAAGGCTTTCACCAGCTTCTTAGCATGGAGGAAAGAGAGGGACATACCAGGAAGTGCCATCTAGCCTGTCTATTTTTGTTGCTATTATTCAGTTGCTAAGTCATATTTGACTCTTTCCGACCCCGTGGACTGCAGCCTGAAAGGCTTTCCTGTCCTTTGCGATGTCCCAGAGGGTGCTCAAATTCATGCCCCTTGAGTCAGTGGTGCTATCTAACCATCTCGTCCTCTTCTGCCCTCTTCTCCTTTTGTCTTCATTCTTTGCCAGCATCAGGTGCATGTACGTGTGCCTTGTGGTATGGGGAGCTCACTGGTTGGGGCTGAGGTAACTCAGCCATCCCTGAGTTTGTGCTATGGGCTGAGAGGTCCTGATTCAGGGAGACTGCAATGTCTCACTCACCAGTTTCTCCTTCTCCCTTTTGCTGAGTCATCACATGACACCTGTGCTCTGAGAGCCAGAACACAGAGTTCCCTGGAGCACAAGACTCAAAACCTCGACCAGGAATAAGTTTGTGCTGGTGATGCCCAAAGTATATCTGTGTGGCCATCATCTACTTCATATTAGATCTATGAGTGGTATGTGTGAACAAAGTCGTACACACGTGGCTCTATTAGGGAAATGATAGCTCCTGTCATGAACACAACATTTGCTACTGATAATGGATGAGCTAAAATCTGTAGGTGAACGTTAATACATGTTTGTACCATGTGCACAGAGAAGGAGGACCTACTAACAGTATATTTCTGGGTGTGAAGAGAGGGACTGAGACAACTGCATCTTCTGCATTGCACGCAGCTAAATGGTTGAAATTTATGAAAGCAAATATTTTGAACATCAGGGCATCCATGCTGTAAAGAGAGTTGGCAAAATGGCATGAAAAGTAGGCATTCACAGGAAACGGTGATCAAGTGTGCTCTTGAGGGAAGAAAGGTGGCCCCAGCTAACGTGTGCAGGTGTGTGTATATGGATGCAGGGAAACTGTGTGGGAATCCCATATACCACCATACTGAGAGTGAGCATCTACAGTGTCTCCTGTATATATCTCTCTGCACGTTTCAGATTCTCTGAAATCCCACTTGATTAGTTCAGAAGCACAAGGAAACATACAAACACTATGGGTCCTGTGTTTGGTATACACACACACACACTGCTGCTGCTATTAAATCTCTTTTATTGAATTATAACTGACACACAGTATTATATTTTTTCAGGTACACTACTTAGTGATTATGTGTTTTTATACATTACTCCATGATCCCCACGACAAGTCTAGTTACCTCCTGCCACCATACAGAGTTATTACAATATGATTGACTGTATTCCCTATCCTAACATTACATCCTCAGGACTTTTGATTCATTGCTTGTTCTTTTGGCCTCAATCCAGAGACATCACTTCCAATCCCAATGTCAAAGAGCTTATGGCCTATGTTTCATTCTAGGAGTTTAATGGTTTCAGGCCTTATTTTGGTGTGATAAAGGGGTCTAGTTTGATTCCTTTGCATGTAGCTCTCTGGTTTCTCCAACAGCACCTGTTGAAAAGGCTGTCTTTTCCCTGTCATATACCCTTGCCTCCTATGGCATAGATGAATTGACCATGTGCCCCAGGCTGTATTTTCTACTAGTGTGTGTGTCTGTTTTCATGCCAGTACCATACCTGTTTGATGACCATAGCTTTCTAGTGTCATCTGAAATCAGGAGCCTGATTCCTGAGGCTATATCCTTCTTTTGAAGGCTGCTTTGCCGATTCAGGGTCTTTTGTGGCTGCTTCTACTAAACATATGTGTACAGGCAGATGAAGGCTCTCATGGAGCTGGTCATCCCCACTCCTCTGAGACAGGAGGGAGTAGCAGAAAGTCAGCAGCTTACAGTGGAAGTATTTCAAAATGCAACAGAAGGGAGAAATAAACATGAGCTCCACATTATAAGTGAGATTTAACTAACATTTCTGTTTTAGAGTGGCATGCACTCCAAACTTGGGGAAGGGAGTATGACAAACTAATCTCTGGTTCAGTGGCTTAATTTCCTATCTTCTTTTGCATTTTCTAGATCCACTTTGGAGGTGCTCATGTCCTGGGTCTGTACAGCTGATGCTGTTTGACCCCTGAGAGAACTCTGTGCACTTCAGAAGCACCAAGCAGGGTGAAGGGTCTGCCAGACATGCAGTTTGAGTCTGGGAATCAACAGATCCAGCTCCAGAACCACAACTGCCACAATCCACACTCCCAGGGTAAGCCTTTTCCCTTCTCCTAAACATTTCATCTGGAATCAGTTCTCTATGCAACTCTGGATTCCAAGCTCATGCTCTTCAACATAGCAATGCACTGACACCCAGTATATCTGTACACTGGTGATCACCTCTGGCTCCCCTGGGTGCATGGGCAGTGAGGGCACTGGCTCCTTAGCAAAGAAAAAGTGAAGCATTGCCCTGGGATCAGCCACAAGGAGTACAGAAGGCACAGGACATCCAGTGACACAAATGAGATCCTGGTCATGAGACTCCCTCCCACATGGTTGCCCTTTCCTGCACAGTAGTAACAAATTAGGCAAGGTGTTGGGTTGGAGGGCTTATAAAATGCCTCCAGAATCTTTGGCAATTTCTCCCCATGTATCTGCCATGCACCTACCCCATAGGCATGTGGATGCGTGGCCTTTATACTTCTTTGCTTTATTGCTCATCAATTAATTCTCTTTGGCCAAGCCTTCTGCTTTGACAAATAACTTGTGGCTCAGATGGTAAGGAATTTGCCTGCAATGCAGGAGGAGACCTGCATTGCAGGAGACCTGGGTTCAGTCCTTGGGTTGGGAAGATCCCCTCGACAAGGGAAAGGCTACCCACTCCAGTATTCTTGCCTGGAGAATCCCACGGACAGAGAAGCCTGGTGGACTAGAGTCCATGGGGTCGCAAAGAGTCAGACACAACTGAGCGACTAACACTTGGTGACATTTAAGCACCTACCCAGGGCTACCATTGGCTGGAAGGGTGCCTTGATGACCAATCAATGCCTAAAGGTGTGGATGCTCGTTGCCCCAGGGAGAGTTTAAGTGAAGGAGGCCATGAGCCTGGGATAGGCCACTAGGAGACTATGGCCATGGTGACCCAGAAACCACAGTGACTGAAAAACTGACCGCAAGCAACAAAGGGAGGAAGAAAAGAAAGCCCTCCCCACTCCCCCACCCCACCCTCCTACCATCAACCCAGGTCCACAGGCACTTTCATAGTGAGATGACCCCATCCAAGCTCTTCATCCTCTTTCCCACTGAATACCCCCACACACACACCAAGACTCTTTCTGCATGCTTCAGACTCTCTGAAATCTTACTGTGTGTGTGTCTCTCAGTGTAACTCTAAGTGCCTAAATCTTTCTCACTGGTGTCTCTCAGTGTGTTTTTCTCTCTCTCAGTGTGGATGTCTCTCACTCTCAGTGTGTGTGTGTCTCTCTCTCTATATGTGTATGTCTCTAAGTGTGTGTGTGTATGTCTCAGTGTGTGTGTCTCACAATGTTTGTGTCTCTCTTTCAGTGTGTATGTCTCTCTCAGTGTGTGTGTGTCTCTGTATGTTGTGTGTTAACTCTTTCACAGTGTGTGTCTCTCTCATGTGTGTGTCTCTCTCAGTGTGTGTGTGTTTGTCTCTCTCTCTCAGTGTGCATGGCTAACTCTCAGTGTGTGTGTGTCCCTTTCAGTGTGTGTGTCTCTGTGTGACTGTCACAGTGTATCTGTTTGTGTGTCTCCTTTTGTGTCTCTCTCTCAATGTGTGTATTTCTGTCTCATTGTGTGTCTGCCTCAGTGTTTTGGGTCTCTTCTTTAGTGTGTGTGTGTGTGTGTCGCTTGATGTGTGTGTCTCTCCCTCTAAGTTGTGTGTGTGTCTCTCTCTCAGTGTTTTTGTGTCTCTCTAAGTGTGTGAGTGTGTGTCTCACTCCCTGTGTGTAAGTTTCTCTCTCTCAGTGTGTGTGTCTTTCACTCTCAGGAGTGTGTCTCTTCCTGGATGAGGGTGTCTCTCTCAGTGTGTGTGTCCCTCTCAGTTTGCATGTCTCTCTGTGTCTCTTTGTGTTTCTCTCAGTGTGTTTTTGTCTCTCAGTGTGTGTATCGCTCTCAGTGTGTGTCTCTCTCATTGTGAGTGTCTGGTTTTAGCATGTGTGTGTGTTTCTCTCTGCATGTGTATGTCTATCAGTGTGTGTGTGTCTCACTCTGTATGTATGTGTTTCTCGTGTGTGTCTCTCTCTCAGTGAATATGTGTCTGTGTGTCTCTGTGTGTGTCTCAGTGTGTGTGTCTCTGAGTGTGTGTCTCTCAGTGTTTGTGTCCCTTTCAGTTTGCATGTCTCTGTGTGTCTCTCGGTGTTTTTGTCTCTCTCTCAGTGTGTGTGACTCTCTCAGTGTGTGTGTCTCTATCAGTGTGAGTGTGTCTGGTTCTCAGTGTGTGTGTGTGTCCGTGTTTTTGTTTTTCTCTCTCTGTAAGTGTATGTCTCTCAGTGTGTGTCTTTCAGTTGTGTGTCTCTATATGTCTGTGTGTGTGTCTCTCAGTGTTTGTGACTCTAAGTGTATATGTCTCTCTCAGTGTGTGTATGACTCTCAGTGTGTGTGTGTCTCTCTTTGTATGTGTATGTCTCATGTGACTCTCAGTGTGTGTGAGTCTCTCTCTGTATGTGTAAGTCTCTCAGTGTGTGTGTCTCTATGAGTCTCTGTGTGGGTCTCTCAGTGTGTGTGACTCTCAGTGTGTGTGTCTCTATGTGTCTCTGTGTGTGTGTCAATGTTTGTGTCTCTCTCTCAGTGTGTATGTCTCTTTCAGTGTGTGTGTGTCTCTCACTGTGTGTTTCTCTCTCTCATTGTGGATATCTCTCTTTCTCAGTGTGTGTGTGTCTTTCTCAAAGAGTACATAATTCTGTATGTTGTGTGTTCACTGTTACACGTTGTATGTCTACTCCCATAGAGTGTGTGTCTCTCTCTTAATGTGAGTGTGTCTCCATTGTGTTTTTCTCTTGGTGTGGATGTTTCTCCCTCTCTCCCAGTGGTGATGCTTCTCTTGCTTTCAGTGTGTGCATCTCTGTATGTGTATGTCTCTCAGTGTGTGGCAGTGTTTCTCTCTCTGTGTGTCTCTGTGTGTTTCTCTCTCAGTGTATGTGTATGTCTATCTCTCAGAGTGTGTGTGTTTCTCTCTCAGCGTGTATGTGTGTCTCTCTCTCAGTGTGTGTGTGTCTCTCTCTCCATATGAGTATGTCTCTCAGTGTCTCTGTGTGTGCCTTTCAGTGTGTATGCCTCTTTCTAAGTGTGCGTGTATCTCTCAGTGTATACGTCTCACTCTCAGTGTGTGTGTGTCTCTCACTGTGTGTTTCTCTCTCTCAGAGTGGATATCTCTCTTACTCAGTGTGTGTGTGTTTTCTCAAAGAATATGTGTTTCTGTATGTTGTGTGTTCAATCTTACACTGTGTGTCTACTCTTATATAGTGTGTGTGTGTCTCTCAGTGTGAGTGTGTCTCTCAGTGAGTTTTTCTCTTTCTTGGTGTGGATGTTTCTCTCTCTCTCAGTGGGGATGCTTCTCTAGTTCTCAGTGTATGTGTGTCTCTGTAAGTGTGTGTCTCTCAGTGTGTGTCGGTGATTCTCTCTCTGTGTGTTTCTCTCTCAGTGTATGTGTATTTCTGTCTCTCAGGGTGTGTGTGTTTCTCTCAGTGTGTGTGGGTAACTCTCTCTCAGTGTGTGTGCGCCTCTCTCTCCATATGTGTATGTCTCTCAGTGTCTCTGTGTGTGCCTCTCAGTGTGTATGTCTCTTTCTAAGTGTGTGTGTATATCTCAGTGTGTGTGTCTCAGTCTCAGTGTGCATGTGTCTGTCAGTGTGTCTGTGTGTTTGTGTCTGTGTGTGTCTCACTCTGTAGTTGTGTGTCTCTCTTTTCAGTGTGTGTGTCTCTGTGTCTCTCTAAGTGTGAGTGTGTCTGGTTCTCAGTGTGTGTATATGTGTCAGTGTGCATGTGTCTGTCTCTGTATGTGTATGACTCTCAGTGTGTGTGTCTCTCCATTGTGTGTCTCTGTGTGTGTCTCTCAGTGTTTATGACTCTAAGTGTTTAAGTCTCTCTGAGTGTGTGTCTCTCAGTGTGTGTTTCTCTCTCTCAGTGTGGATGTCTCTCTCTCTCAGGGTCTGTGTGTTTCTCTCTGTATGTGTATGTCTCTAAGAGTGTATGTGTGTGTGTCTGTGTGTGTCTCTATGTGTCCCTGTGTGTGGCTCACATTGTTTGTGTCTCTCTCTCAGTGTGTATGTCTCTCTCAGTGTGTGTGTCACTCACGTTGTGTTTCTCCTTCTCAGTGTGGATGTCTCTTTCTCTCAGTGTGTGTGTCTCTCAGTGTGTGTGTCTCTGCATGTTGTGTGTTCACTATTTCACAGTGCTTGTCTCTCTCATGTGTGTGTATTTCTCAGTGTGTGTGTGTTTGTCTCTCTTTCTCAGTGTGTGTGGCTAACTCTCAGTATGTGTGTCCCTTTCAGTGTGTGTGTCTCTGTGCATGTTTGTCTTTGTGTGACTCTCACAGTGTCTCTGTTTGTGTGTCTCCCATTGTGTCTCTCTATCCATGTGTTCCAACCAGTCCATTCTGAAGATCAGCCCTGGGATTTCTTTGGAAGGAATGATGCTAAAGCTGAAACTCCAGTACTTTCACCACCTCATGCGAAGAGTTGACTCATTGGAAAAGACTCTGATGCTGGGAGGGATTACGGGCAGGAGGAGAAGGGGACGACAGAGAATGAGATGGCTGGATGGCATCACTGACTCAATGAACGTGAGTCTGAGTGAACTCCGGGAGTTGGTGATGGACAAAGAGGTCTGGCGTGCTGTGATTCATGGGGTCACAAAGAGTCAGACACGACAGAGTGACTGAACTGAACTGATCCATGTGTGTGTTTTTGTCTCATTGTGTGTCTGCCTCAGTGTTGTGGGTCTCTTCCTTAGTGTCTGTGTTTCTCAATGTGTGTGTCTCTCCCTCTAAGTTGTGTGTGTCTCTCAGTGTGTGAATGTGTGTCTCGCTCTCTGTGTTTAAGTTTCTCTCTCTCAGTGTGTGTGTGTATCTCGCTCTCCAGAGTGTGTATCTCTTCCTGGATGAGGGTTTCTCTCTCAGTGTGTGTGTCTCCCTCAGTTTGCAAGTCTCTGTGTGTCTCTGTGTGTGCCATCTACCCTCACGGACCCATGGATTTAAAAAAATGGGCTTCTGTGCCAATGCCTGGGCTCCTGCTATAAGCTCAAGGCATGGAGCATGCAAATTCAGTTGCTTTATCTTTGTGGTAATGAGAATTAATGATCCATTTTAATATCCATTGCTATGTATCTGACATCTCCATGCCTTGGGAAAGTTAGAAAGATTAAGAAGGCAGAAATGGTCAGAGGAGGAAAAGGAAAAGAAATACTTTACAATGTCTTGACACATTAAGTTTAGCACCTCATTTTTATATTCATACCCTCCAAGCACTGCATGGAGTTTTTTGCCATGGAAGCTCTTACTACCAACCACTTTTAGTTAAAACTGAAGCTGCAAAAAGAAAAAAAAAAAAAAGACAATACAATTAAAAAATGGTCAGAACACATGAATAGACATTTCTCCAAAGAAGACATAGATGTCCAAAAGGAACATGAAAAGATGCTCAGTATTCTTTATTATTCAGATCAGATCAGATCAGTCGCTCAGTCATGTCTGACTCTTTGCGACCCCATGAATCGCAGCATGCCAGGCCTCCCTGTCCATCACCAACTCACGGAGTTCACTCAGACTCACGTCCATCGAGTCAGTGATGCCATCCAGCCATCTCATCCTCTGTCGTCCCCTTCTCCTCTTGCCCCCAATCCCTCCCAGCATCAGAGTCTTTTCCAATGAGTCAACTCTTCGCATGAGGTGGCCAAGGTACTGGAGTTTCAGTTTTAGCATCATTCCTTCCAAAGAAATCCCAGGGCTGATCTCCTTCAGAATGGACTGGTGTAGACATATGCAAATGAAAACTTCAATGAAGTATCACCTTACACTGGAAAGTATGGCCATCATCAAAAAACCTACACAGAAAAAATGCTGGAGAGGGTGCAGAGAAAAAGGAATCCTTGTATACTGTTGGTGGAAAAGTGAATTGATACAGTCAATATGAACAGTATGGAGGTCCCTGAACAACTACAAACAGAACTACTATATGATCCAGCAATCCCAATCCTGAATGCTATGCTATGCTAAGTCACTTCAGTCATGTCCGACTCTGTGTGACCCCATAGACGGCAGCCCACCAGGCTCCCCCATCCCTGGGATTCTCCAGGCAAGAACACCAGAGTGGGTTGCCATTTCCTTCTCCAATGCATGCAAGTGAAAAGAGAAAATGAAGTCACTCAGTCGTGTCCGACTCTTAGCGACCCCATGGACTGCAGTCTACCAGGCTCCTCCATCCATGGGATTTTCCAGGCAAGAGTACTGGAGTGGGGTGCCATTGCCTTCTCCTCCAATCCTGAATATATACCTGGAAAAGACAAAAACTCTAGTTGAAAAGATACTTGCATCCCAATGTTCATTGCCACACTATTTACAATAGCCAAGATGTGGAAACAATGTAAATGTCCATCAACAAAAAATGATAAAGAAGATGCAGCACACAAACACACACACACACACGTGTGCACCCAGAGGAATACTACTCACGCATGAAAAATAATGAAGTAATACCATTTGTGGAACCATGGGTGGACCTAGAGATTATCATATTAAGGGGAGTATGTCAGAAAGAGAAAGACAAATATTCTATTCAGTTCAGTTCAGTGGCTCAGTGATGTCCGACTCTTTGTGACCCCATGAATTGCAGCATGCCAGGCCTCCCTGTCCATCACCAACTCCCAGAGTTCACTCAGACTCACGTCCATCGAGTCACTGATGCCATCCAGCCATCTCATCCTCTGTCATCCCCTTCTCCTCTTGCCCCCAATCCCTCCCAACATCAGAGTCTTTTCCAATGAGTCAACTCTTCACATGAGGTGGCCAAAATACTGGAGTTCCAGCTTGAACAACATTCCTTCCAAAGAAGTCCCAGGGCTGATCTCCTTCAGAATGGACTAGTTGGATCTTCTTGCAGTCCAAGGGACTCTCAAGTCTTTTCCAACACCACGGTTCAAAAGCAACAATTCTTTGGTGCTCAGCCTTCTTCACAGTCCAACTCTCACATCCATACATGACCACAGGAAAAACCATAGCCTTGACTAGACAGAACTTTTTTGGCAAAGTAATGTCTCTGCTTTTCAATATGCTATCTAGGTTGGTCATAACTTTCCTTCCAATGAGTAAGCGTCTTTTAATTTCATGGCTGCAGTCACCATCTGCAGTGACTTTGGAGCCCAAACAAATAAAGCCTGACACTATTTCCACTGTTTCCCCATCTATTTTCCATGAAGTGATGGTACCGGATGCCATGATCTTAGTTTTCTGAATGTTGAGCTTTAAGCCAACTTTTTCACTCTCTACTTTCACTTTCATCAAGAGGCTTTTTAGTTCCTCTTCACTTTCTGCCATAAGGGTGGTGTCATCTGCATATCTGAGGTTATTGATATTTCTCCCGGCAATCTTGATTCCAGCTTGTGTTTCTTCCAGTCCAGCATTTCTCATGATATACCCTGCATATAATTTAAATAAGCAGGGTGACAGTATACAGCCTTGACATACTCCTTTTCCTATTTGGAACCAGTCTGTTGTTTCATGTCCAGTTCTAACTGTTCCTTCCTGACCTGCATACAGATTTCTCAAAAGGCAGGTCAGGTGGTCTGGTATTCCCATCTCTTTCAGAATTTTCCACAGATTATTTTGATCCACACAGTCAAAGGCTTTGGCATAGTCAATAAAGCAGAAATTGATGTTTTTCTGGAACTCTCTTGCTTTTTCGATGATCCAGCGGATGTTGGCAATATGATCTCTGGTTCCTCTGCCTTTTCTAAAACCAGCTTGAACACCTGGAAGTTCACCGTTCACGTATTGCTGAAGCCTGGCTTGGAGAATTTTGAGCATTACTAGCGTGTGAGATGAGTGCAAATGTGTGGTAGTTTGAGCATTCTTTGGCATTGCCTTTCTTTGGGATTGGAACGAAAACTGACCTTTTCCAGTCCTTTGGCCACTGCTGAGTTTTCCAAATTTGCTGGCATATTGAATGCAGCACTTTCACAGTATCATCTTTCAGGATTTGGAATAGCTCAACTGGAATTCTATCACCTCCACTAGCTTTGTTTGTAGTGATGCTTTCTAAGGCCCTCTTGACTTCACATTCCAGGATGTCTGGCTCTAGGTCAGTGATCACACCATCGTGATTATCTGGGTCGTGAGAATCATTTTTGTACAGTTCTTCTGTGTATTCTTGCCACCTCTTCTTAATATCTTGTGCTTCTGTTAGGTCCATACCATTTCTGTCCTTTATCGAGCCCATCTTTGCATGAAATGTTCCCTTGGTATCTCTGATTTTCTTGAAGAGATCTCTAGTCTTTCCCATTCTGTTGTTTTCCTCTATTTATTTGCATTGATTGCTGAGGAAGGCTTTCTTATCTCTTCTTGCTATTCTTTGGAACTCTGCATTCAGATGCTTATATCTTTCCTTTTCTCCTTTGCTTTTCACTTCTCTTCTTTTCACAGCTATTTGTAAGGCCTCCCCAGACAGCCATTTTGCTTTTTGGCATTTCTTTTCCATAGAGATGGTCCTGATCCATGTCTCCTGTACAATGCCACGAACCTTATTCCATAGTTCATCAGGCACTCTATCTATCAGATGTTGTCCCTTAAATCTATTTCTCACTTCCACTGTATAATCATAAGGGATTTGATTTAGGTCATACCTGAATGGTCTAGTGGTTTTCCCTACTTTCTTCACTTTCAGTCTGAATTTGGCAATAAGGAGTTCATGATCTGAGCCACAGTCAGCTCCTGGTCTTGTTTTGGTTGACTGTATAGAGCTTCTCCTTCTTTGGCTGCAAATAATATAATCAATCTGATTTCGGTGTTGACCATCTGGTGATGTCCATTTATAGAGTCTTCTCTTGTGTTGTTGGAAGAGGGTGTTTGCTATGACCAGTGCATTTTCTTATGATACCACTTATATGTGGAATCTAAAAAGATGATACAAATGAAATAATTTGCAAAGCAGAAACAGACTCAGAGAATAGTTTTGGTTACCAAAGGGGAAAAGCAGGGGAAGGGATAAATTAGGAGTTTGGGATTAAGAGATACACACTGCTATGTATTAAATAGTAGCGCTGTCGTGCTGGAGGCAATGGCACCCCACTCCAGTACTCTTGCCTGGAAAATCCTATGGATGGAGGAGCCTGGTAGGCTCCAGTCCCTGGGGTTGCTAGGAGCCAGACACGACTGAGTGACTTCACTTTCACTTTTCACTTTCATGCATTGGAGAAGGAAATGGCAACCAACTCCAGTGTTCTTGCCTGGAGAATCCTAGGGACGGGGGAGCATGGTAGGCTGCTGTCTATGGGGTTGCACAGAGTCGGACACGACTGAAGTGACTTAGCAGCAGCAACAGCAGTCCTGCTGGAGAAGACTCTTGAGAGTCCCTTGGATAGCAAGGAGACCAAGTCAGTCAATTCTAAAGAAATCAACCCTGAATATCCATTGGGAGGTCTGATGCTAAAGCTGAAGCTCCAATATTTTGGCCACCTGATGTGAAGAGCCAACTTACTGGAAACAACTCTGATGCTAGAGGGTGCTAGAGGATGAGATGATTGTATGGCATCACTGACTCAGTGGACATGAGTTTGAGCAAACTCTGGGAGAGAGTGAAAGACAGGGAAGCCTGGTGTGCTGCAGTCCATGGGGTCACAAATTCAGACACAACTGAGCAAAAGAACAAAAATGTATAAAATACATAAATAAGGTCTTACTGTATAGAACAGGGAACTATACTCATCATCTGCAATAACCTGTAATGGAAAGGAATCTGGAAGTGTTTTATGTATGTGTGTGTATATATATATATATATATATATATATATATATATATAAAGTCAATCACCTTGCTATACACCAGAAATGGACACAACATTGTTAATCAACTATGTGAAAGTTAGTGAAAGTCATTCAGTCATGTCCGACTCTTTGCGACCCCATGAACTATACAGTGCACAGTTCATGGAATTCTCCAGGCTAGAACACTGGAGTGAGTAGCCTTTCCCTTCTTCAGGGGATTTTTCTGACCCAAGAATTGAACTGGGGTCTCCTGCATTGCAGGTGGATTTTTTACGAACTGAACTATGAGGGAAGCCCTAACTATACTTCAGTTTTTAGAAACAAACACACAAACAAACAAACAAACAAAAAAACTAGTGAAGTTGGAAGAGCGGGTGAGGACATCACAAAACAAGCAAGCGTCACATTACTGTCAAACCCTAGTGTCATTTCACATGTAAAGCTGGCCCCTTTCCTAAAGCCTCTTCCAATTGTCATTTGGGAACACTAGTTGGGCAGTACAACAGGCCAAGGTCACCTGCCACACATCATCTTGTCTTTACTGCCTCCACTATTCCTTCAAAGGCAGTAAGCAAGAGGCCCACACTGGTAAACTCCTCCTGGTGCTTGAAGCTTCCACAGCTCAGGCCACTGGGGAGTTGGTGTGTTCAAACCTGTATCACATCTTCCTTCTCTGCACGATGCATCAGCAGCAGCCACTCTGCTCAGCCTGGGTGCCACAGAGGGCAAATCAACCTTCTTCTGGGGGCCAGGAGCATCTGGGCCCAACTCCCTCACCTCTGTGTGTGTGCAGTTGCTAAGTCATGTCCGACTGTTTGTGACCCCATGGACTGCAGCACACCAGGCTTCCCTGTCCTTCACCATCTCCCAGAGTGTGCTCAAATTCCAATCCATTGAGTTGGTGATGCTATCTAACCATCTCATCCTGTATCCGGGCAATAACTCTCAGAACATGAAGACCAAATGTCATCTCTTGAAACTTTTTATGCAGTAACAAGGATTGGAAACCTCCACATAAGCCATGAGAAGTTAGCCTGCCAAAGATGGTGCCTGTGTCCAGTTCAGCGAGGACAGGCACCAGCTGCCAGAACCACTCATCCTGGAAAGAGCCATGCTGGTCATCACCTGACTCACCTGTGTGCCCCTCTTGTCTACTTGCTGCTTGACCCTGTGTATGGGAGGCACACAAAGTTTTGTCCAAACACTGACTAATCAAATGACTGAATCAGTGAATTCTTCTCTGGAAGGGAAGCAATGGCTTGCCTTTAAAACTACAAGTGAGGATATGAATCAACTGTATGAAGGACACAGGCCAGATGCCTTAGAGTTGCCCCTGAGTTGGACCCAGTCTAGTATCCCAGTCTCTTTCCCATGACCTTGCTCCAGCTACACACCTGGGCTCAGTTCCCTCCATGAGTCTGACCCTTCTGGGGGCCTTTCCCCCATATCCCAGCCAAGGAGACCCTCTTCACTACAGGACCCAGTCCAGACAGCCCTCCCATCTAATAAGCCCTCCATGGTCCCTTGTTGTGAGTCAGTGGTTGGTTCCCCATGCTTCATGCTCCCCAACATCTGCCTCATTTCAGGCTCTGCACTTTACAGGTCTGCCTGGAAGATGTGCTCCAGCCTCCCCACCCACCATCCCTGAGTAATGCAGCAGTGAATGGACATTTGACAGCCTGCATGGTGGAGGAGCCTTTGGCAGGACGGGTGTCCTTGGACTTGAATGCACTTTACCTTGTGAGATCTGGCACCCAAACCTGCCCTCTACAATCAGGCTGTGCTTACACTGGGGTTAGCAGATGGCTGGGTGGACACACTGGAAGAAATTCTCCTCCTCAACCCAGCAGTTGTCTGATTCAAAAGATACCAAGAGCTCCTCCCACCAGGCTGCATGCAAGGCAGAGCGTGGTGCCAACCAGGCAAAGGCACTTGGTGTCCTGTGTGTACACACAGCCACCACTCAGGCACCAATTCCTAGTGTCAGCTCTCCAGTTTGGTCACCAGCAATCATGAGGCCTCAGGCACTGTGACAGCCCGAGCACTGGGGCCCACTGTAGACACCTCCAATGCCTGTCTGTGCCTTGCACCTCCCAACAGGCCAGCAGGAACCATCAGGTCAACATCACAGTTGCAGGGATGCCCTGCCCACCCCTGCCTGCTTACTGTCCCCTTGATGGCAAATGTCCACCCAGCCTCCAGCACCAGCTTCCCCCCAACCCACGAGAACAGCCTCATGAAGGAACCATCCCAAGAAGTCTGGCCCTGGAGTGGTCCGAGGAGAGGTGGCGAGATGGGGTCTTGGTACGGGGTTGACATCCCCTGCCCCACTGGTTATGAGAACCCATCCTGTGCACTCAGCCTTGGTCTCAAGGCCAAAGCCCAGCTGCTAGAACTTTTGCTGGGCTGGCATGGGGAGAGGAATTTCCTGGCAGGTGAGCAGATCCAGGCATGTGGAACATGGAGGAATAGAGGGGAGTGACTTCTTTGCTTTGCTGTCTGCAGGGGGATGACCAGCTTAGGGTTAAGAACAGTGAGAACCAAGAGGGGTGGCACAGTCTCCCTGGTAGCTGACAAAGCTTCAGGCAGTGTACAGACATTGGCCCAGGATACAACAGAAGTGGCTGAACCTTAAAGACACTGAAGGTTCCGCCAAGGCAGGCCTGACCTGCTGGCATTGACGGTCCTCTTGGGAAAACCTGCATCCCTGACATGAGTGCCAGGGAGACTGGCAGGCAGACCCCTGAAGCCCAGGTCATCCCAGACATCTCTGAACTTCTGAGCCTGTGGCAGCAGCTCACCCACTTCATCCCAAAAAGTGTTTGTGTCCCCCCCGCCCCCAAGGGAGCAAATGGGACTGAAGTCTTCCCTCACAGGTGCCCTCCATCACAGGAAGCAGGGGAGCTGGCTGCACTGATCTGTGGCAGGACCCACAGCACTACCAGCAAGAGAACCAAGTTACCACAGGAAGAGCTGGCCACATACTACCTGCCTGCCAAGCAGAGCAAAGTCACCACACAATACAGACTAGGCTTGGCGGGCCTGGTGTTGGAGGAGATGGACAACACCCCCTCCCCCCAGCCCCCTTGTCCAGGGACTGCAGCAGAGGTCGTGGGTTTTCACTGAGCAGCCAAGAGCCAGGGACCATGACCAGGGTTTCTGCCACCCAGGAATCTAGACTCACAGACCAGGGCAGGTGGTCAGTAAAATGCAGCCTCCCAGAGGCTCGATAGGTGGGCAACCAACCAAGGTACAGTCTAAACGACACTGAGGCCAAAGGCAGCCACCCCAGTAAACAGGTCAAGATCCCTCGCCCAGGTTTGGCCCCTGAGCCAGTTCTCAGGTCTGGAACTGAGGAACAGGGATGGGGCGGGTCCCGGGGAGAAGGATGCTGCTGAACCACAGCAAGCAGATGCATGAACACCCCTCGCCCCTCCCAAAGGGACCTTGGGCTCTGCATCAGTGACCCCATGCAGGGTGGTGGGACCATCAGAGGGGTGGAGGTTGGCAGATACGGTCAAATAGACACCAACATGAGAGACATGGTTAACTTTGAGTCTGTGGCTGCTTTGGGAGGACCCCCTGGGCTGGGGTTTCTGAGCACAAGGGGTCAAGATGCAATGGACATAGGGCCAGTCCCAAGGATCTGTCAGTGGGTCTTGAGCTGGGAGAGCCTGGAGTGCAGTATCCCCCAGAACAGGTGCAAGGCTTGGTGAGACATCTGTCGAGGAGTCCTTCAGAACCTGGGGGAACATGTGACATGAGGAAAAGATGGTAAGGCCAATTGGAAACCCTGCATAAACTCCAGCAAGTAAAAGAGAAATGCACAGAAAAACAAGGGGATACTTGCCCCACTCATGAACTGGAGAACCTTCCCACCTCTGGTGGTACCTCATGGGTATCCTCTGCTCCTGACTCCTCACACCCTATCTATGCTTGGCCAAGTCACCACAGTGTGTACACAAGTTCTCAAAGGGTAGCCAGACAGGGCTCTCACCAAGAGCAAGACAGTCCACTCACCAAAGTCCTTTCACCATTGGTATGGGATGGCAATGCACACTCCACACTGCCCTCCCTGCTCCTCGATCTCACAACCAAAACAACTGGACCCATTCAGTGGGCCATAGACTGGTGTCCAGGACCCCCCTCCAGTGCTGGGGGGCCTGGCACCTGGGTAGTGGCCAACCTGCTCAGATGGAAGACAGTGAACATGTAGACCCAAGAGCTTGGGAATGATGGACACGTGCAAACCAGCATCTCCTGAGCCCAGGTCAGATGTGATATAAAGGCCTGTGATGTGAATGCAAGTGGCACAGCGCCAGAGGCTCACAGAAGCTCCCAAGGCCCCCCTGGGTGGTACCCCATACCCTGGGCAGGCAGGACCTGAGTAATGGCAGCAGAGTGGCCACCCGTGTCCACAGGTCCCATGTGTGCTGTGTCCTCTCAATGAACTGCAGAGAAACTGAGATGAAATCAGAAACGTATCTGGTTCTCAGGCTGGCCTTTGCATCTGGGCCATATGGAGAGGGGCACAATAAACAGGAGTTGCCCTGGGGACAGAGGGGAAGGCTGGCCAACCTCCTGGACCTACACAGCTGCACCTGGGCTTATCTGCCTTGCAGGAGTCCAAGGCCCAGAACTAAAGTTAGCCAGGGTCCAAGGGACTGACATAGGTGTAAAGGAGTCCCCTCTCACAGGCAGAGTGCTGGACACCAGGGCAGCGTTTCCTCAGGGGCTGTTAGCCACAGGTGCAAAGCCTGGGGGTGGATGGCAGCCCCCAGAGGGAGGGCCTGAGGAACACACACTGACCTGTGGGGCACGTACAGCTCTGAGAGACCAGGCAAGCACTGAGTCCATCACTAGCCTGCAAAGAGAAGAGGATGAATCTGAAACACAAACAACCAGGGCAGGATGAGCACCCAGACCCCAAAAGAGGTGCCCACAACTCGGCACAAATAGGACACCCAGCTCAGTGGAAAATGAGCAATAGGCAATTCATTGAGGAAACCACATCAGCCAAGGAGGACACTAGGGAAACCAAGAATCTGGGTTGAGTCCATTCCAAGACAGTGCTGCCTGCAAACGCACAGCAGGAGCAAAGTGGAACCCTCACCAAGCTTCAGAGACCCAGGTGGGGTGGGAGGCAGCACTTCCTGTGGCTTGGTCCACACACCTAGGCATGTGAGGAGAGCTGGGGTCAGCAGCAGGGAAGGGATGGGTGCAGAGAAACACCAAAGAGCAGGTCCTCACAGCTCTCCCATCAGCAGCCACTTGTCTCTTTACTGGGCAAGGCCTCGTTCGAAACCAGGATTTGGAGGAACAGCAGCAGCCCACCCACTGTTCACAGGACATACCTTCATGATCTGAAACCATTACCAGGAGGTTCTGGTATTGGTTTTTGGGGTGTCTGGAGGCAGCTAGTAACTACTCTTGGGGAGAAAAGTGGGGCACAAGCATGAGGGGGTTGGGTGTGGTGATTGCTCGGGTCCCCACAATGTTGAGGCCTCAAATCCGGGAGGCAGTCTCTGCCCCTCAATTCATGGCTGGGAGGCTCCTTCAAGGAGAGAACAGGCAGCAGGCTGGAAGAGAAAGCACTGTTCCAACTCAACATTCCCACGGCAGCAGTTGTGTGGGTACCCAGCTAATGGGAACCAGTGAGACACTGACCTTGCCTTCCTGGGACTCAGAGACCCTCAGGGGTCCAGATTTGTGCACAGCAGCCACAGCCGGGGAGGAAGAGGGGGCCAAAGATGGCAGAAGGAAGATTCAGGGCGTTCCAGAACTCCTAGATGAGAGCACTTGACACTCGGGCAGACAGCGAAAGGGATGTTACAGTTGGACCTTGAAGGAGGACAATAGGTTGTCAGGACAAGAGGAGCCAGGGGTCCAGGGGTGGGAACTGCACAAGCTGAAGTGTGGGGTCATGGATGTGCTCTGCACAGAGCTCAGGGCCAGCACAGCCACCCAAAGTGCTGGGTGATGAGGAAGGAGACCTAGGACCACTGGAAGCCCCCCTCCCAGGGCAAGATGGACAGGTTGGGGCTTAAACAGGAGGGGGCTCAGCTGCCCTTTCAATCCAGGATTGATGAGGACAGATGTGCATGCAGTGTGACACAGAACCAATGTTGTGCAATACCAGCTGGAGAAGGAGAGAAAAGGTGGGTCCAGTCTAGTGGGGAGCCTAGGTTGACAGCACCCACCCCAGGCCATGAAGTCTGAGCTCAGCTAGTAGCAGTGGGGACAGGAAGAGGAGCATTTACTCTGATCAGGCACTTGGGAGGCAAGGACACAGCAGGGAGGGTGGCAGTCAGGAGGAGAGTCAGGTGGCTGCTCTGGGTGGGTTGAGCCCCCAGACAAGACGACGAGGACAGGAAACAGTTTTGAAGGCAAAGCTGCATTTCTCTGGGATATCTCAGGACTCAGGGGCAGCACAAAACACAGTGAGGATTTTCCTTCTCATCTGCAAAAACAAAAAAAACAAAAAACAGATAGACTGTTGCTCAGCATGGGGCTAGCAGCCCCAGGGTGGCTACAAGGGGAGCCAACCTGGGCTTTCAGCCCAGAGATGAGGAACTGTGCTCAGAGGTCCCACCTCTCCCAGCTTCCCTGGCCCCTGGGGTCCACTGTGAAGCTCGGATGCATTCGCTGAGGACACTGGATCCAAGTCACTTTGACTCTTGCCGATTCTTGCGGACTGGACAACTATGGCAAGGATTCAAAAGGGCACAGTCTGGTCTCTTCCATGGAGCTGGAGGCTCAGCCTCCATGAGATCCCCAGGCCCACAGCTCCATCCCTGTCAGTCCTGCCCCACCCACCAGTGTCTCCACCCAGGGCCCTGCCCCAACCCACATTGGAGGCTCTGCCCCGCCACAGCCCTGATACACCAGTGGCTCTGCCCCACCCCAGTCCCTCCCCCGCCCTGCTCCCCGCTCCCCCTGGTGGCTCCGTCCCACCCTGCCCCACCCCAGGCCCCATCCCATGGGGGTCCCAATCAGCCCTGCCCCAGCCCTGCCCCAGCCCTGCCCCATCCCTGCCCCAGCCCCACTCCCCCGGTGGCTCCACCCCACCCCTCCCTGCCCCCTTCTACAGAAGCTTTTCCTCAGCCTGGTCTTTCCCACACTTCAGCCCCTTACTCCTCACCCTGCTCCTCCCGCTTGTGCCCCTCTCTTCCTGCTCGGCTGCTCACTTCCTGGTCCTCTTCCAGATCCAGCTCCAGATTGCAGGTCTCGAAGCTCCTCCCGGCCTGGCCTTCTGGATGCCTCATTTCGGGGGGCTCCTATTTTGTTTCTTAGGGGACAGGGCCAGTGAGAGAATGCGCGTTTGTTCACACGTGTATGTTTACGTAAATGTGTGCTTGCGTAAGTGTGTGCATACTTGAGTAAGGGAGGCTATACACACCGGAAATGAGGGGATTCAGGGTTTGTGGGCATGGCAGGGCTAAGGCCAACCACTGAAACTTGTCTGGAGTCTCATGTCCCGGTGGCAGACCAATGTCCTGCTGAGTGGCCACAGCCCAGCTATCCCGAAGCACCTGCGACTTGCTCTCCTTTCAGGAAAGCGGGACCTGCTTAGTGCATGGACGGTACCTCTGGGCAGAAGTTTCTAGGCTCTGCAACCAGGAACTTCTGCCAGGTGGCCAAGCCATACTTTTCTGGTCCCTTCCATGGCCACAGTCCCCGCCCGCCATCCCTCCATGTGTGTGTCCAAGTGATGCCCTGGGACACATGCAAAGACACCTGCAGACCTGCCCTCCAACCTCCTGCTCTGCCCCAGGACTGTGACCTCACTGGAGCCCCACCCACTCCTGGCGAGCCACCAGGACCCGGGCCTGACCCTGCAGGGCTCAGATGTTTGTCAGCGGTTCCCCTCCTGGTGGGGCCCAACCACGAGTCCTTGGAGGACCACCAACTGACTGTGGCGGCCCCTGGATCCTTCCAGAGTGGCAGTGTGAGGGGAGGAGTCTTGTTTTCTTGCTCCTTGCAGGGTCTCCTGGGCTGTAAATCAGCATCACTCCTGGGGGATGGGTTTCTTTGCTGTGGGCTGAAGCATCGTGGCATCCCTGTGCCAGCCCCGTGAGGACAGGCCAGCTGCTGTGATGAGCAGAACCCACCCTGAAGGAACCTGCAGGTGTGTTTCTCATCAGTTGGGCCCTTCTGGGTCCCCGTGGTTGTGGGTGCCTGCCAAGGAGAAGATCATGGTGGCTTGTCCAACATTGCTGTCTTGTCACAGGTGATTTTCTCCTTGTTCCTCTGGTCCTCGAGTGGGTGAAGATGCCCAGACAAGCAGGCAGAAGAGTGTTTTCTCCTCTGGCCACCAAGCAGGCACTCTCTGCTTTGAGTGGTAGGAGTGCTTACAGCCCCTTCTTGCTCAGGGATTCCACCCACACAGGTGAGATTTGGAGGCACGCAGGAGGAAGGGGTTCGCTTGGTTCAGAAACTTAATGGCAAAAACTGGACAAACCTGGGTTCAAGTCACATACCCCAGTAGAAGAGAGCAATGGCCATGACTCAGGGATCAACCAGGTTCCCTGGTAACCAAGCCAGACTCAGTGAAGAGGGTGACCCTTTGTCACCCAGGGGGTGGGCAGAGGTTCAATGGAATGATGATGCTTGAGGCCATCCAGGGCGTGAGGACATGGTACCCTTGCCTGTGGTTGGAGGAGTGGACACGGGGGAGCCTTTGCAGAAGACCATTTGCTGGTGTGTGTCAACACCTTTGGGGTGTGCCCTGTGCCCCTGGCCTCCTCCTGCATGGCTCTTCAGTCAGTGAGTGTGTGGTCCCATCGAGTGGCTGTATTGGCAGAATGAGATTTCCCTTCCCTTCCATCAGGAGGGAAGTGTCAGTAACTTGTTGGGCCCCCAATGCTGGGAGGTGTAAATAGACACTGTGTAAGGGGGAAAACAGACACATGAAGATGTGCAGATGTGGAGGAGTGAGCCCGAGGTGTTGGGGGTGGAGAAGCCATCCCCCATCCCCCTTTTCCCCTGCAGAGAGATGTCCAGGCAGGGCTGACCCTCTGTCTCCAATTGCTGGGAGTCACATCAAGATCGCATTGGGTGGCTCAAACTACAAACCATGTTGGTTCAGGAGGCCGGGAGCCAAGGTCGAGGTGTCGACTGATGTTGGTTCTCTTGAAGGCTGTGGGGAGAGTCTGTCTCATCTCTACCCCTCACTTCTGGGGCTTTGCTGGCATGGAGGGCGAGTCTGGACTTGGAGAGCTCTGCCTTCATTTTCACCCCAGTTCTTCTGTGTGCCTGTCTCTAAATGTGTCCTTTGTATGGGGACAGGCGTCCTGTTATAGCAGGGTCCATCCTAATGAGATCGCTTGACCCCCATCACCTCTGTGAAGACCTTTCCTTTGTCTGTAAGGTCAAGCCAAGGTACTTGGGATTGGGACTCCAGCACCTGACTCTGAGGGGACAGGATGTGACTCCTCACACCCTACAAAGGCTCTGAGAAAGGAACACACTGGAATGTTCCAAGGATGGAAGGACGGCTTTCATGGCTACCAGGGCTGAATCCAGGGGTGAGGAGAGCAGGCTGCCAGGGTAGGAGCCATATCATGTGGGGCCTTGTGGGCCTGGGAGAACTGTGACTCTGCTGTGCTCAGGGAAGGAAAGGCCTGGGAGGCCCTGGGCTGGGTTCCTCTGGGATCTTGTCCCCATCCTCACAGCCACATGGAAATGGAGTCTCCTTGCGAGGTGCTGAGACCCTGCTGAGGTTCAGATCCGCGGCTCTGCTCCTCCGCCTTCACCCTGCTCCAGTGAACAGGGACACCCCTCCAGGTACAAGAAAAGAAGTGAGAATGGAGGTGCATGTGGTCAGGTCCCCTGCAGTCATGGGCTGTGTCTCTATGTGTCAGCGCCTCCTCAGCCATGGAACAAGGTGACAGTAACCTAGCAGATTATTTGAGGTTTGAATTCTGTAATCCCTGTGTGGTGCCATCCCAGGCCCTGGTGATGACACAGAGCATGCCTGTTCCAGTAGTTTCTGCTCTCCTTTGTTCTTTCTTGAGGCTCTCAGCACAGGCTGGGGCATCTGCTGATAGTGGAGAAGTGGTGCAGGAAGGGCTGGGAAGAAGGTGACTCCCAATCACATGGGGAAGACACCTGGTAGGGCCATCTGAGGTCCAGGGCAGCCCCAGAGCCGAGGCCAGGTTGGTTAGCACAGATCTGCCTTCATCAGCCTTGGTTTAAGATGGAGGATCTACAGAGCATGGACAGAGATGAGGCCGGGAGCTCAGGGGTGGGGGTGTTCACTGGGGGTGGGGGAAGTCAAGCCCAGGACAGTGTTTGTCTGTGCTGGGAGAGGACTAAAGCCCAGCCTCTGGGCTGTGAAGCCAGGGGGCTTGACCTCCCTCCTCAGTGCTCCCAGTGTTTTGGGGCCCTCTGTCTTGGAACTCACTACATGCCTCTCTCCTGTTATAGTACCCTCCTTCCTGACCTCCCCACAGCCTCCGTGTGATAGATGCGCCCTTTGGGTTGCCACCCACCTGTCAGCAGACCACGTGGAGACGGATGGAAGGAGTCAGCCCTCTCTGACAACACCCCCCTCTTTCTGTGTCAGTAGACATGGAGGAAGCTCAAGCAAGTGAAGCTGAGGTCTGGCCCGGGGCTGAGGTCCAGCCCAGGGCTGTGAGCTTGGAGGCTGCTGTGTCAGGCTCCTAAACTTTGTGGTTCTGTGTATTTGCAGCCACATGAGGTCCTGGGAGCCCTGGGAGATGAAGTTTGGCTGTCTGTCCTTCCAGTAGCCTTATGAAGGTTTCATCTTAAACAGTGTCAAGACCCTGGGGATGCGGTGGTGGCCCATGCTATGGTGGCCACCAGCACTGTCTCCTGGCTGTCCACATGGTGCACTGGGACTGGGAGGACGCTGCCTGGCAGGAGCTGCTGGAGCAGAGGCTGGGGATGAGCCCTGCCCAGATCCAGGCCTTGCTACAGGATGGGGACAAGTTTGGCCGTAGAGTGATTGTGGGCAAATGACGCCCTGCCCTGCGCTGCCTCCAAGGCCCCGGGTGCTGCCCTCTATCTCAGCCTGGTTGTGCTTGTTTGTTTTCTTTTTAACTGGTTGTGGGGGGGAGTGGGGGAGCTGAGGTTTCTTCATAGGGACAGCAAGGGTCCCTGGGCTGGGAGACGGTGGCTGAAGTGCTTGACCCCCAGTCTGGGCCCCAGTCCCTGTTTGTGCTCTGAGGAAGAGGCACATCCAGGTCTGCACATGGCACTTGTCTCTGTGTGTATCTGTGTGTGTATCCCCACATGTGTGTGTGTGTGCCTGGCAGAGACCATAGCCAGGAAGGTACCCAGCCTGGGTTCCATACCCCCACTTCCTGCAGCCGGGCCTGAGCAAGTCCCCTGACTCCCCAGGAGTGAGGCCCCACAGCAACACCTGTCTGCTGGTGAATCCCTTAGGGACCTGATGTCCGCAGGCTCCCTGCCAGGGCCCTCCTGCTCTGTCCCTGCAGCCTTCAGTGGGCAGACTGAGACCTGCCTATGGCCTGGTGGGTTCATGGAGCACCAGGCCTCTCCCTTTCATTTCATTCCCTCCTCACTTGGCCTAACCCCGAATTCCCTTTGCCCAGGTGAGTCCATCTGAAATGTTCAACCAGAGGACCCAGTTGACCTCAGGTCCCCTCCATAATATGGTCTTAATCTCTAGCAAGTGTGACTTTGAGTCACCTTGTTCTCCTTCTATGTCCTGTCTTTGTACACAGGTCTCATGGACATTGGGGACACTTTGCTGTGCCCAGAAAACCTAGACTTGATGAGGTGGAGGAGCTGGAGAATCAAGCCCTGCTATGCAAACTGGAACAGAAGTACCTGACTGTGCTCACCACCCCTGCTGGATGCTGCAGCCCATCCCTGGGAGGGGTGGTAAGGATATCTTCTAGGTGGACATCCTGGAGCACCTGATCCCCTTTGAGGAGGAGGCCTGTCCAGGCTGGGCTCTCGAGAGGAAGGTGACCAAGAGACCTGCACATAGTGACACTGTCCAGTCACGGCTGTGCCCTGGACATGGTTCAGGTCTAAATCAGCCCCACCCTGGGATGTGCTGCAAACTTGGTGCAGGTCGGGGGGCCGGGACACCCCTCATGTGGTGCTGCTCTGGACTCAGCATGAGTCTCCAGGACCTTGACCTTTACAGTAAAATGGTGTCACCACTCGTTTTGGCCCTGCTGGGTCTGGGTGGTTGAGAGAAATGTGTTGTTAGGAAACCAGTCAGTGTTTTTCCCTCTATGTTCTGGTCCAATCTCCCTGATGTTGGAACAGTGACCAGGGGGTGATGGGGAAGGCTGGGGGCTGGGCTGAGCATGAGCAGCCGGTGAGGCCTTTGGCAGGCAGAGAGGCCCAGTGGCCCTGAAACAGGATGCGGTGTGTCCTTGCAGGTGACCCTTGCCCTACTGTAAAGTGTCCCTTGGGTCACAAAGTGTGTGAGTTGGTTACAGTGTCTGGCCATTCCTGATCCAAAGACAGGCTCCTAAATACAGCTGTGAGAGCAGAATGACAAGGGCTAGTGTTCACCTTGTGGAAACCTTGTACTTGTTTTTGGGTTTGGGGTCATGTGCTTACAAGGCCCTTGGCTGGTGGGGTGACCCTGCTTTCTGGTGGGCCTCTTGGGGAGGCCCTTGGATCAGGAGCTGGAGACAGATGCTCAGCTGCTAACCAGAAACTTGTGGCATCATCAGGGGACCCAGGAGGAGCCCCTTCTGCTTCAGGGTACATGACTCATTAAAGGTGATGCCCCCATGGTCAGGAGCCAGACTGGCACTTCTGCTGTGTGTCAGGCAAGGCCCAGGGACCAGCCCATCCTGGGCTGGCCTCAGCGCTCTGCTTGGGAGCCACACTCTTGGCTGAGGGTGTGAAACGCTGCTGCTTCAGATGAAAAGGGACCATGGGGACTGGACTGAGGCCTGCCTGGGGCGTGGGCTTCCAGCCTCATCTGGCTCACCCAATGCCGTGTGTGAATAGCATGGACAGATAGAAAGAACACAGACTCGCAGTTCTCATTCGATTCTTTATTTACTCCTTTGGAGTTTTGCTATACTTTATTAGACCCAGAAATATATTTTTGATTACAAGAGAGTGCTTTTGAGTGTCATTGGGGTCCTGGCAGCTCAGGGATTGGGGTTGTTCTTGAACTGCTCACAGAGGGCACATTTGTAATCTGAGGACTCCTACTGCTCCTCCTCTGCCTCTGTTGCTGCTGCTGCTGCTGCTAAGTCTCTTCAGTCGTGTCTGACTCTGTGCGACCCCATGGACGGCAGCCTATCAGGCTCCCCTGTCCCTGGGATTCTCCAGGCAAGAACACTGGAGTGGGTTGCCATTTCCTTCTCCAATGCATGAAAGTGAAAAGCAAAAGTGAAGTCACTCAGTCGTGTCTGACTCTTATCGACCCCATGGACTGTAGCCCACCAGGCTCCTCCATCCATGGGATTTTCCAGGCAAGAGTACTGGAATGGGGTGCCATTGAGTGCCTCAGAGGCCTCATCTTGGGCCACAACTGAAACAGCCGCCATCATTACGAAAAATAGGTGTACATAGTCATCATTGAACCATAACCTGGGTACCCTGGGGGGCTCTTGGGCAGTTACCCTGAGGTGTCCCTTCCAGCAGTAGCCAGAGATACAGATGTGGCGTTACTGGACATGCCCTCACCACTGAGGCCGTCCTGCTCACTGGGGAGATGGTTTGCTCCAGCCTGCAAGGCTACACTGCCCATAAACCAAAGGCCACAGAACGCAAATGAGAACTGGCCAGGGATTCCTTGAGCAGCTGGCATTCTCTCCTGGGCCTTCTTGTCAGCCTCTTGGGTGGACTCATGATGGAATCGAGGAAAGTGTCTGGTCGCTACTGCATGCTTCTTTCTCTTTGGGCTCGTTGTTGTGCTGGTGATGAGCTAAGCAGTTGTTCTGGGGTTGTCTTTCCACCGGATGTTCTGTAGGAGGAGAGGCTCTCTGAAAGTTGGAGTTGCGATAGATCTAAAAGGAAATGAATCACTTTAGCCATCTTTGGGGAGAATAGCTGTTCCTCACTGCCCTCCTTCCCACCACCGTCCCAGCCTTGCTAACTATGAAGACAAGGTCTCTTCATTCCTGGCAGGTTATGAGGCCCAAGCAAGGGCTCTCCCTAGATCTCCCCTGGGGCCAGCCTCAGTTGAGGTGTTACTGATGGTCCCTGACATCAACTGGCCTCTCAAGGTCTGGAGTCACCCCTGTGGGTCCTAAGGGGATTCGTGGAACATGATAAGCCCTGCTTTCTCCTCTTTCCTTAACTACCATCTCACGAGAAAAAATTCTAAGAAATGAAACCTGTCCAGCACTTGGGTCATCAAGTCTAGTCTCCCCGGAAGGGCTTTCTATATTACTATCATCTTCTTCTTCCCTGAAGAGTGACCCAGAGGGCGGATGTTACTGAACCCTTACAGGTTCAGTTCACGGATGAAGCTTTTGATGCTGTCTGTCTCAAAGATGCTGTTTGTACCTCTGTGCTGAAGGACCTCCTTCTGGAAGAGATCTGCTTCGATGACCACCGTGTCTCCCTTCTTGTTCCAGTGCACAGAGGTGAAGGCTGCATCCTCCATGATCATCCGGAGCTTCCTGGGGAAGGACAGCCTGAGGACGGTGTTGTTCTCTTCCTTGTTGGCTGTTACTGGGTTAGGGCCCTGTGGGGGGCGGGTTATCTTGGGAGCCTGGATCTAGGCTCTCTGGTTGGTCCCACTGCTTCTCCAAAGCCTCCCCTGAATCTACTTTTGGATCTGGGGAGACATCAAGGCAGTGCCCTGCTGCAGGTGCCCCATCAGTTGATGGGGCCAGCGGGGCTGTGTGTGCCTCATGGGAACTCTGAGTAGTCATGGAGCCAATCTAGTTCAGGAGCATTCTCTACCGAAGCAGTGAGCACTCAGGGCAGAAGGGCCTCAGACCAGGGTTGAGGTGCCCCATAAATACTCTCTGGAAATTCTAGAATCTGGGTCATGGGACAGGCAGCCAATTAAGTGGTCAGCTTCCTTAACTGGTTCATGATGTCACAGAGGTGATGTGGAGAGGCAGCCCCAGCCCAGTGTTGGGGAGGGAGTCTGGGAATGGAGATGGGATCCCCAGCTTATCTCTTGTCTGAAAGTACAGAAAAGTATGTTTCAGGTTGCCTGAAAAGGCTCCCATCTGCTGCCAGGCCCCTTGTTTCAGAGGGCCAGGCCCTGGATGGGTTGACAAATGTGCCCCTGTTCCACCCCCCCTCCCTACCAATGGGGAGGGCTGTGGTTGGCTTCTGCTAAAGGGCCAGGCCCTGGAGAGTCCTGGCTTAGCTATCACTGGGAGAGACCCAATGGGTCAGATAGGCCCCTGGCAACTGTCCTTTCCAGAAGATGGGGTCCATAGGGGGCTGTTTGGCCTAGCCTGATTTGGTGGTCCCACCCCCCATACCCTCGGCTATGGTCTTGCCCCTCTTCTGGATTTGGTCTCTTCTGAATGGTACTGCCGGTTGGTAGGTCCCATTCAGATGGCCCCAAAGTCAGAGTCCTGTGGTCCTGCCCCCATTGCCCCTCAGATCAAGCTGTCCCCACAGGAGGGCTGTGCTTGAGCACAGTGGGAATGACTTCACATTCCACTTGACTGTTCCCCAAGTACCTGAGACACAGACTCCCCAGGACACTGTGTGGTAGGGTACAGCCAGGTGCTCTGCTGAACTTGCAGCCTCCTGAGCTCTGCCTACTCCCAGACATCATCCCACTGCAAATCACAGGGTGCTGTCTTCAGTTTCCATTTTTTCCCATAAAGATTGCTCTTGTGGCCATAGAGTCCTCACTTTGGGAACACCTGTGTGTGTGCTTTTCTCGTCCCCTTTCCAGAGCCTTGGATTCAGCCACCCTGGAGACTGCCTCAAAATGACTGTTTCCTTTCATCAGTGGAGTGATTGGGCTTCTGCTACCCCTGGTCCTGCCTCCCATGTCCAACTTGCATGTCTGTGGGTACCTGCCCTTTGAAGGACTTGATTAGGGGCTCAAGGTACAGCCTCTTTTGTTTAAAACAAGCACTTCATTGGTCCTCTCTGAGACCATCTCTTATCTTCTCTGCTCCTGTTGCTGTCCCCACCACCACTGTGGACCTGTTCTCCCTTACCCAGATGGCAGGTATGTCAAATGATTTAGTTGGCTCACGGGTTGGGCACTTTTCAAAGGGCCTCCTTTACACACACTCACTCCCAGGGACATGTCTGACTTGTTGAGTGAGATGTAACCAAAGGAAGCCCCATCTACCTATATTTGAAAATGGGTGAGAGTGGGACAGGATGAAACTCCAGTGAGTGTCATCTGTCTTCACCACACATGGGCGATAGGGCAGAGGGTTTGAAGATGTATGTTCTCTGACCTTTGTGGGTCACTGGTCTTCAAAATCACCGTGTAGGGGATAGACTGGTACCTTGGAAAGGCCCATGGTGTGAGGACCCTTTAGTACTGTCCCCGTAGAGACTGTGTCCCCCCAGTTCTGCCACTCAGCAAGGCCATTTGCCCTGTGTGAGGGCTACTGCCTGGTGTCTAAAAGGGAAGAGCTAAGAGGATGTGGAAGAGGCTCACCCAGGGCCTTTCAGTCTGAGGACTGGTGGCCAGAATAGAGGTCACAGGCCTTGACCTGGGCTTGCTCCCTTGCCTTTGTGCTCCTAAACAGGTTGACAAAATATTCTTTCAGATTGGCTCATTGGATTGGGACACAGCCCTGGAGGCTGTGATCATTTGTGGGGGCCCCTGGTGGGTCCTCTGAAGGGGACCAAAGACCATGGTGTCTGTGGCAGCCTGGTTAGGTGTCCTTTCCTGCCCCCCCCCGACTTGGGGCCCCTCCTCACTCCCTGGGTCCTGAGGGAGCTGCCTTTTCTGTCCCCTCCAGTCACCATCCGAGCCCTGTCAGTAGGTTTGCATGGGACCGAGGAGTTTCTGTCAGCTTTGGCTCAGGATATTTGCGTTGTGTACACACAAGCCCTCATGATGTCCAAGGCCTGCCCTTCTCAGCCTCACTCTCCTGCCCTTGTGCTTATGGTCCATGCCCTGGTGTGCCCAGCCCAGAAGACCTCCAGGTGCTCTGCACCCTCACTGTGCCTGTGGAGACCTGGAGCCTTGGGGGTCTGCCCATGTCAACTTTTCTCCTGTATTAGAGGAGGCTCCTGTAGGGGCCTTATCCTACTGGACACTGGGGCCATAAGGTCAGACCCTCCTTCCCTCCTTCTCGGTGAGAAGCTGGTCAGCCTGGCAGGTTCAGTTGGGCAGCAGGCCCCATGGCAGCAACAGGGACAGGGCGACGCCCTCAGGTGGGAGGCGCTGGGACTGGACAGAGATGCCAGCCCCTGGCAGAGTCAGTTTTCAGCAAATCACAGAGCAGCCCCACAGTGCTTCTTATTCTCCTTGTCCCCTTCCTTCCACAGACCTGCTTTTTGTCACCTGAGAGGTATTGTGTAGCACTGAGAAGAGAAAGGCATGAGAAGTTAGAAGGTGAGACAGTTTCCTGGGGTGGGCGGGAAGGGTGGGGGCTACAGAGGAGTTGAGACCAAGGCTCTGAGCCCACCCAGGCCCTCACTAGCATGTGATCCTGGGAAGATGCCCAAGCCCCATGGCCTAAGTTCGTCTGTAAAGACAGCTGGTTTGAGGAACCCATATACTGGGCTGCAGAATGTGCCTGAGGTATGTGATGCTGCTGGCAGGGCCTGGCGGCCATTGGCACTGTGATAGCATGGCAGGAATCTCTCACACTTGCCCACAGACACTTCTCCACTCGCCACTGTGGGAAGGGGTTGGCTGCTCTGTGGTCCAGGTCATGTCACAGAATATACACCTCAATAGGATGTGGAATAGCTAATCAGCCAAACATGATTATTCATAAATAAAACAAGGTAACTTTTTCCAGTTAGGCCATAGTGGACCATAGTATTATTAGCTCTGCTGCTCCTGCTGCTGCTGCTGTTGCATTGCTTCAGTCATGTCTTCAGTCGACTTTGTGCAACCCTAGAGATGGCAGCCCACCAGGCCCCCCCATTCCTGGGATTCTCTAGGCAAGGACACTGGAGTGGGTTGCAATTTCCTTCTCCAATGCATGAAAGTGAAAAGTGAAAGTGAAGTCACTCAGTCATGTCCGACTCCTAGCGACCTCATGGACTGCAGCCTACCAGGCTCCTCCATCCATGGGATTTTCCAGGTAAGAGTACTGGAGTGGGTTGCCATTGCCTTCTCCATTATTAGCTCAGTCATGTTCAATTCTTTGAGACTCCATGGACTATAGACCACCTGTGTCCTCTGTCCATGGAATTCTCCAGGCAAGAATACTGGAGTGGGTTGCCATACTCTACTCCAGGTGATCTTCCTGACTCAGGGCTTGAGCCCAGGTAACACACAATGCAAGCATGTTTTTATCCTTTGAGCTACCCCAGAAGCCCCATTTCCAGTTATAGGGCCTGTTAATTTTGGGTGTTGAGGAGTGTTCCAGCAGGCAAAGCAAGAACCAGTCTTTGCCTCTGTCCCAGCTGGTCTTCCATCCAAACCCTTATATTCCTTCATTGCATCCCCACAAAGTTAAAGTGTTTGATTAATGGCCAATTACAAAAAGAGATAATTTAAAGCTCATTAACACCTTGGGTTCTGGATCTGCAGTACCAGGAAAGAGAGGGTAGTTCCATGGATTGCTTAGGCATCACTTCAAGGGAGTGTGACCAAAGTTCTCCAGGATTCCTTGCAGGTATGGGGTGGAAAACACCTCCTTTACCCCTGCGGTCAACAGCAATGTGATAAGAGCCAGGACCCCTTCCTTCCTGCCCCAGAAAGAGATCTCTCTGGGCTTTATCCAAGATGCAAAAGGACACCTCACAGCAAGGATCCCTTTCAGACTTTCCCATCACCCCCAAGACACAATGCAATACTGAGGGGTGCCACCATCCAGCCTCATCACAATCACCTCTCACAGAAGGAACCCAGTTTTCCAAGGCCCCACACCATCCTGGCTCAGGCACCAACCTGCAGGTGCTCCTCCTGGAGCCTCACTGCCCTGCTCCATGTTCCCTTGTTCTATGGGACTAGTGGACGTCTCTCCAACTTTCTCTTGTGACTCTGGCTCCTAGACCATCGCTCTAGGAGTGAGGGTTGTCCTGCTTTTCCTAGTTCCCCACTGCTAACACAACCTTTCAGGGAGCAGAGGCTCTGTAAAGGTCTTTGGAATAAATTAGCCCTTGGGCAGGTGGCTCAGATTAGTTGTCTTCTACTTCCTTAAATAACCCAGACAAATCCAAATAAACAGAGATAACTTAATTTTTGAGAATGATACCTACAAAGGACAGAAACATGAATTCACTATGATCACTTTATTATTATTTAAATCTTACCCCATCAATATTGCTGCTAAGTAAGCTCATGTTTCCAAAACAGTTCTAATTCCAATTCCAATGAATCCCTTTCAGGATCACAGAACAAAATGGAAGAATGACCAATCTCTTTTACAAAAGAGCAAAACTCTTGTACTTGAAATGGGTAACCACAAACACATTTTGATCCTCATCATTCACAAACTAAGACATTAAAGGTTATTTAGCCTTCTATTAAACTGTCAAAGTTTGGAAATTTTGTAATGAAAACAGATATGAATCTCCATGTCATCATAGTCATGAGGAACCCAAAGATGCTACAAACCAGTCCCCCCAACTGGCCCGGTCCCTCACTTCTGAGAAGGCTGACCACCCCCTCTTCAATCACAGAGGGAAGTATCACCTGGCTGCTGCTCTGACTCAGGCCCCCTTTTCCTCCCTCAAAGCACTTTGGTTGACTCTGAGCAGAAACGCCATGACTTGCCACTTGCTGGTCTCCACATAGGCTTGGGGACCCCACAGGAACTCATAGCATGCAGAGTGGCTGCCCTCCCCAGGGGTGGAGGAGGCCGAGGGGGATGCAGCCTCACCTGCCTCAGCCCCCAAGAGCTGTGCCTCCACCGGGACCTGGGCCTCACCTGGGTCCTCAAGGTCTTACTCAGGCTCGCTTGGCTTCTCAGCTTACTCATCTTGACCACAAGCATGATCCCTGGTATCAAAACACAGACAGGAGTGACACAGGGGGACAGATTGGGACCACAGGCCTCGGCTGAGAAATGCACCCTGGATGGTCTGACACAGGCTGCTTAAAGTCTCCTCTTGAGTGGTCCCCTATGTCCTCCCTCAGGATACTCACCTAAACTCCTTCAGAACCTAAGAATCTCCTCTTCAATCTCTGAGGCCCCCTCCCCTTAAATCAACTCTCCAATGTTCCTGAGACCTTGTTCTCATGCAGCCCCAGGCTGACAGTAGGTTCTGGGACCTGTGGGGCTCCCTGTGTCCTTGATCAAGGTCCTCATCTTGAGTCCTGGCAGTTCCGGGGATGCCCCTTGTGTTGAATGGAGGTGGGACTCTCACACCAAGGCCGTCACTGCATCAAGACCCTCAGGGAGAGTCTGTGGACATGAAGTCAGGGCTCCATGCCCAGGGTTTCCCAGAGCTGAGATGATGCCCCTGGCCATCCTCAACCCTCCTTTTGCTCTTCACTTTGACTCTCAGCAGGTCTGGGTACCACCTTCTCACCTCGACATTGCTCCCCTTAGATCCAGCCCTCCCTAGCCAGGACCCCTGAGAGGCAAGTTGGAGTAGGTGGCTCATTCCCCCAACCCTGCTGGGGACTCCAGAGGCTGAGAACATTGATGACCTGGATGTCCTGGGGTCCCAGAGCCCCCCCCACAGGGTTCTACCTTGACTCCTAGCACAGCTGGGTTCCTTTACTCTGTTGTCCTGAACCCAGGTACCTAACCCAGGTCCTCACTTCTCCCCTCCCATTGGGATCAGTGATGTCACATCTGGACTCCTTCCACCCTGGTCTCCCAGGGCTGTCAGGAGGGCAGCACATATATTCCCTGGGAACCCTCAGTCTCCTCTGGTTCTCACCTCGAGTCTCTGCAGGACAAGGGCTCCTCCATCTGCCCACCTGTGACTGCTTCCCAAAGACCAAGCCTCTGAATCCCTGAGTTCACTGAGGAAGTGAGGGGGCATGAGGTCTCAGCCTGACAACCCAGACCAGGGCCCCCAAGAGGCCCAGTAGGGGTGGAGTTGTATTCTATGGGGCCTTCTATTCTGGGGTGCCTGGACCCCCTCATCCTCACTCAAGAAGGGGCATCCTTAATCCTTGAGAGAAAGGTGCAGTCCAAGCACAGATGCTGGATGGGGCATGCTATGCCCATGACCATGGGGGAGCACAGGGAACAACTCACCTTCACATGGGGGTCCCCTCAGCGGTCACCAGAAGATAACAATATCTTTTAGCCCAAGAGGATAAGGAGTGGCAGGTGAGTTAGCAAGAACTCAGCTGCCTGGAGATGGCCTTGGACCCTCAGAGTGACTTTAGACTCCCACTCTAAGTGTGGGTGTGTCCTGCTTCTCCCAGTGTCTCCACTGCTAACACAGAGCTTCCCACAGAACAGAGGCTCCATGAAGGTCTGTGGAATAAATGAGCCAGGGATTGTTGAGGTCTTTTAGTGGATTAGAATCTGGTGGTCCGGAGTCGACCAATAAGAAAGTAAAGGAGAGAGAAAGAGGCTGATATTCCTTGGTTTATGCAGAAAGCCAATAAAATGGGGCTTGTTCTGTTCATGGAGGCCTCAGGAGCCCTCTCGATGGGGTGAAGGTGCAGAGTGCCTTCTCGAGAGGGTCTTAGAAGCCTGGGCAGGAAAGTGAACTCAGAGAGCCTCTGCACTCCAAAGAAATAGCCTGAGAGAGAGAGGGAGAGAGAGAGAGAGAGAGAGAGGGAGAGGGAGGGAGGGGGGAGGGAGGGAGGGAGGGAGGGAGAGAGAGAGAGAGAGAGACAGAGACAGAGAGACAGAGAGAGACAGGGACCAAAGCTCTGATGGAGCAAAGGTGTTTTAATCAACATGGTGTGGGCATATATACTGTAGTTATTCTCAGCAAAGATAAAGATTAAAATTTCAGACTTACAAAACATAGGCAATCCATATTAAAGAGAGAGAGAGTTGTAAATAATCACTTTTACCATATGGTTCATAAAAAGGAAGAGGGTACTTATCACCGTATAGAAAAACTAATGAAGGGAATGCCTGGATTCTTCAGCCCTGGGAGAGGCTTGCCTCTCCTCTTAATTGCTGAATATTCAGGAATTAAAAAGGAACAGAGAATTCCTGACAGATCCAAAACAGCACACAGGAAGCCTCCTGCTAAATGCTTCCTGACAAGGAATCAGGGAGCTTATTAATCTCATCAATTTCTTCCTACTTTCTTAAATAATATCCAGCAAAATCCAAGTAAACAGACATGGGTTAGCTGTAGAAAAGGACAGACTAAAAGTATAAGAAGCAAGAATTCACTACAATAATTTCTTTTATTATTTTCTAATTCTTCCACCAACTGTATACTGCTAAGTAAGTTTACATGTGCAAAATAATTGTAATTCTAATCCACATTACCTTGCTCAGGTTCACAAAATAAAATGAGACAGTTTCCAATCTCTTTTACAAAACAGCAAAACTCTGGTCCTTAAACTGGGTCCTTAAACTTGAATCACAAATTCAAGTGTGATCAATTTCATTCACAATTATATATTGAAATTTATTAAGTTTTCAGCTGAAAAAAAAAAAATTTGAACAATTCCTAAAGAAAACAGAGATGAATCTCCATATCATCATGGAGAACAGGAACCCAAAAGTACTACACACCAGGTTTCCCCAACTGACCTGGGCCCACACTATTGAGAAGGCTGACTGCTTCCTCTTCAATCACAGACGGAAGGATCACCTGGCTGCTTCTCTGGCTCAGGGCCCTTCTTCCTCCTCCCTCACAGCCTCTGCAGATGGGGGTTGGAAGACCCTTGAAATCCTTTTGTTGTCCCTGAGCAGATACTCTGTTACTTGCCACTTGCTAGTCTCTGCATAGGCCCGGGGACCCCACAGGAACTCATAGCGAGTAAGGTCGCTGTCAAGCACCTGCCGGTACTCCAGGTAACCTTCCTGCACCCACACGTGGGTCTGCAGCTCCCTGGGCTCCCCAAAAATAGATTGCTCCCACCCGGGACATACCCCCATCCTGCTGAGTGCTTCCCAGACCACTTCCTCAGGGGTACAGTTTCCATTTCAGATGATCAGGCTGAAGACCAGCACCAAGAGTCCAGCCTTGGGCATGCTCTGCCCACTGCTCTGCATCGCATCGCAGGTAAGGCCCAGGGTGGGGACCAAGATGTAACCGTGCTCCCTGGAGTCCACCTCCTTCACCACCATGCCGAAGACCAGCTGCCAGGCATGAGGTGGCTTTATAGAAGACCACAGGGGTGGTCCTGATTACCCATGAGGATTGTATTCAGTACTTTGGTCTTAAAGGTCAGCTTCTTGGTACAATACTTGAAGAACAGAAACTTCACCAGGTTAGCCATCATCTCTTTCAGAGCTTCCTGGGGCAAGACCTCCACAGGGGTGGAGGAGGAGACTGATGGAGAGGATGCTGAGGGGGATGCAGCCTTCCCTGCCTCAGACCCCAGGAGCTGTGCTTCTACCTGGCCCTGGGGATTGCCTGGATCCTGAAGGTCTTCCTCAGGATTGCTCAGCTCACTCATCTTCATCCCAAGTGCAATGCCTGGGACTGAACCACAGACAGGAGTGAGGCAGGAGGACAGACATGGACCATGTGTCTGGAGGAGAGAGGGGGTGTGAGCGGCCTCACCTTAGAAACACATCCTGGGCAGTCTGGCACAGGCCACTTACAGGTCTCCTCTTGAGGGGTGCTCTTGAGCCTCACAGGGTCATGCTTCCTGTGCAGCTGGACACCTGACTACCTGAAGGAGGGGGGTGTCTCCCCAGGGTACAGGCAGCACAGCCAAAGGTTCCTGGGCTGACATGGTGTGGGGATATGGGCCTTGTGGTTTCCCTTCTGTTCTGGGAAGGGGAGCCCCTGGTGCACACTCAGGACGCCCTCCTCACCTTGACTTCTGGCACTGCCTGGACCTCCTCTGATCTCTGACCTCAGGACATGGTCCTCAGACCTCTGCTTCGCCTCCTGGAGCTCCTGTGAGAGACATGGAGGGGACACCTCAGGGGTAGACTGAGACATATCCCTGGGCCTTCCGTGCTGGTAGGAGGGGGGGGAATCTGTGAGGTCCCCCAAGTTGTGGGGTGGGAGGTCCCCTCAGGGCTCCCTGTGTAGTGCTAACCTTTCACCTGGCATGACCTATTCCCTCCCCTTTGGGGGCCTGCAGGGAAACAAAGAACAAGACCTGAGTCTGAACAGAAAGTGCTGATGGACCCCACATGTGGCTGCACCTGCCCAGGGCCTCCTGTGGATCCTAGGCTGGGGAGATGCCCGATCCTCAGCTCTTCCTCACCTCCCTCCTGGCCTCCCAAAACTGACCACAGGGGTGGGACAGGAGTTTGCTCAGTTATCCCTCTGGATCCAAGGAGTACACCCTCTGCAGGCCTGAACACTCCCCACTGTGGCCGAACACCTCAGATCCTGAGGTCCCTAAGCCATAGGTCAGGAAACTGTTCACTCTACTCTGAGGCCTCTAAGACTCCCATCAAAGGCAAGGATACCTCCCTGTCTTAAGTTCTAACCACCTCTGTCATTCCTAGCATGGAGTCTGGACTCCAGGCAGGGTCAGTCATTTTGAGACCTCACTGCTTTCACAAGGTCCCCAGTCCTCTGAGACACCCATGTCAAGAATTCAGACAGGCCTAGTGTGCTTATCTCACACCAGGGTCTCCAAGGGCTGACTACAAGGGTTGGGATTTGTGGGGTTCCATTGGTCCTCACTCAGGGTCCCCTATGTCCTCTTTCAGGCACCTCAACTTGCCTCTGGGCAGGACCTGAGCTTCTCGCCTCTCCCCAGCTGAAGCCCTGCCCCTTACACCAGGGCCCCATCTCTCCAAGATCTGGATGTCAAGAAGTCAGACCATGTCCGTTGCACTCATACTCCATGATAGCCCTGAACTGACAACAGAGACAGGCTTCTCTGAGGTCTCATTTAATTGGGGTACAGGGTCCCCTAGTTCGTCCTCAGGGTCCTCAACTTGAAACCCTGAAGGACCTGGGAATTGGCCCACCTGAGGCCTTGCCACATATACGAGGTCCCCAGTCTGAGACCTGGATGTCAGGAAGTCTGACCATGTCTAATGCACTCATCGTAACCCAGGGCCACCAAGGACTGACAGCAGGGACCGGCTTCCCTTGGTCTCCTCTGATTGGGGTCCAGCATCCCCTCAGTCCTCCCTCAGGGTCCTCACCTAAACTGCTTCAGAATCTAAGACTCTCCCCTCCAATCTCTGAGGCCTCGCCCCTTATATCAAGTCTCCAGTGTCTCTGAGACCTGGTACTCACGTCCCCACCAGAGTCACCCTGGGCTGACAGCAAGTTCTGAGATCTGTGGGATTCCTTGTGTCCTCCATAAAGGTCCTCATCTTGAGCCCTGGCAGGTCTGGGGATGCCAATTCTGTTGACCAGAGGTGGGACCCTCACACCAAGGCCATCACTTTACTGGGACCCCCAGGGAGAGTCTGTGGACACGACATCAAGTCTCCATGCCCAGGGCTTCCCAAAGCTGAGATAATGCCCCTGGCCATCCTCAACCCTCCTTCTGCTCTTCACTTTGACCCTCAGCAGATCTGGGCACCACTGTCTGTCCCTGACCTTGCTCCACTTCGAACCAGGCCCTCCCTAGCCAGGACCCCTGAGAGGCAAGCAGGAGTAGGGGACTCATTCCTATAACCCTGCCAGGATCTCTCAGGGCTGAAAGCACTGATGACCTGGATGTCCTGGGGTACCAGAGCCCCTTTCAGAGTTCTACCTTGACTCCTATCACAGCTGGGTTCCTTCACTCTGCTGACCTGAACCCGGGCACCTGACCCAGGCCCTCACTTCTCCCCTCCCATCAGGATCAGTGAGGTTACATCTGAATGTCACACCCCCTGATTCACCAGGACTGTCAGGAGGGTGGCACGTGCATCTCCTGGGGACCCTCAGTCTCCTCTAGTCCTCACCTCGAGTCTTCACAGGATGCGGGCACCTCCCTCTGCCCACCTGAGACTGCACCCTGAAGACCAAGCCTCTGACCCCCCGAGTTCACTGAAGAAGTGAGGGGGTGTGGGGTCTCAGCTTGACAGCCCTGACCAGGGCCCCCAGAAATCCCAGTCGGTGTCGAATTGTGTTCTATAGTGTCTGCTGTTCTGGGGTGACTGGAACCCCTCGTCCTCTTTTAGGAGGGTCCTCCTTAAACCTTGAGAGAAGGCTGCAGCCCTAGCACAGATGCTGGATGGGGGATTGCTGTGCCCATGACCAAGGTGGGGAAGCACAGGGAACCACCGTCTTCCCATGGGCACCCCTCAGTGTCACTGGACTTCAGAAACTTGTGTAGAAATGATGTTGTTTTAGCTGAAGTGGGTGAGCAGCAGCAGGTGAGTTAGCAAGAACTCAGTAGCCTGGAGATGGCCTTGGCCATTCATAGTGAGTTCACACTTCTCCTACCTGAGGTATCCCCAGGGTAGTCTCCTGGTGTCTCTCTTCCACTGGTCTGCATGGATGCCCTCCCCCGCCATGGGTCCTTCCTGTGCAGAGTGGCCAGAGGAGCTCTCGGGGGCCAAGAACTCCTGAGTCATGGGTTCTAAGTCCCCACTGGTCGGGCGACTTTAGACTCTTCCCCCAGGAAGGAGAGATATTCAAGAGGAGTGTGGGTGGCTGACCTGCCTTGCTCTGCCCCTGGGGTCCCTGAGGGCCAAGGATTTAGCCTCATTGCAGTCCAGCCCAACCCCCACGATGGCCTGGCTGCCCCCAGCCCCCCTACAACCTCCAAGAGCACTGCTCAGAGGTCAGAGGTGCTGGCTGAGACTTCAGCATCCCTAGGTTTGCTGAGGGTGGGAACATGCAGAGTTCATCATCTGGGGGATTTGCATGGGGCCTTGAGGGGCCCCCTGGCCAGGACCTCAGACCCTGGGCCTCAGACCCTGGACCTCAGAACCTGGACCTCAGACCCTGGAGATGGGAACCTTCCCTCCCTTTCCAGAGGCTCAGCGGATGGCTGAGCACCTTGTTGCCCGGTCACAGGCCCTGTTGTGGGGTCAAGCATGGACAAAACCCAGGCTGTGGTGTCTCATCAGCCTCCCCTGCTGGTTTGTAGCTCAATTCATCCCAGGGTCTTGGCTCATGACAGATCCCACGGAGTCCCAGATGGTTCCTCCTGCAGAGAGCTGGAATTCCAGAGCACCACCAGCTTGCTCACCACAGGCTAAGCCTTGTTTCTGTCATCCAGAAATCAGCCTCTTCCAGCCTCCCACCTCATCCCTGTTTGGTCATGGCACCTCTCTTTGTGAAGGGACAGAGCAAGGGAGCCCAGGGGATGAAGGGGCCACTGAGGATCCAAGATGAGCACTGGGTCAAGTGAGGCTCGGGCAGAGCTGATGGGAAGTGAGTTGGCCATGGATCACTGGCTCCCCAGGTTCTGCCCAGTCAGGTCTCCAGGGTCACCCTTACTTATTTGGAGCACTTGTGAGGCAGGCCCCCTCTCTGAGACACCCTGCCTGGTTGAATTTCATTTCCAACCTCCTAGACACTGTTGCCTGTGCAACCCCAGGGACACAGCTAAACCCATGCTTCTGGAGCCTCCTGGCCTCTCCTCTGGTGACCTGGGTGCGCCTGGAGCTTGAGACAGTTTGACTCTCCAGGGCCAGCCCATCAAGGCCATGCTCTCTCCCTCCAATCCTGTGTGACCTTAGGCTGCCGCCTCTGCCCGGCCCAGGAGGACACGTGCTTAGCCACTTCACTCTACAGACATCAGTCAAAAGCCACCAAGGACTGAGCTGTGGGAGTGAAGCACCTCATGGGTCTCTTTTGATATCAGGCAGCCTTGACATTGTAAATAAAAATTGCCTTTTGTGACAAGCAGATGACTTGCGATTGCAATCTGCACATCTCTGCTTTATGGATTTACAGGTAAGCAAGAGCCACACAGGCTGAAGTTTCTGGGAACGTAGATTTTAAATAGCAACATCTGCATGAGATTCCAGGTCAGGAGGCATACAGAAGTCAAGACAAAAAAGGGAATGAAACCTTCTGAAAAGTTAAGGTGTTCCGCAGGCAGTGAACCTTCATAAGGGGCTGCATTTTGGCTTGGAAATAAGCAGCCTGATTGGGCATCGTGGCAGTTAAGTGCCGGGGCTGACAGAGCCCTGGCCTGCACCGACCAGTGTCCTTTCTCAGGGCCTCCTCTGCCTGCTCCAGACTGCCAACAAGGGAGACCCCGCTTTCTGGTTCTGGTAGACTGGTGTGTGCACTCTCCCCTCACCTGGCCTCAGAGCCATTGTCTCTGCAGCATGACCCTGGAGGGCTATTTGCTATGCTCCTCAGGACAAACACTCTTTTAAGAGAAAGTGCATTATAAACTGGACACCCCAGCGAGCAGAGGGTGCTGAGATGTGACACCCTTGGAGTGCTCAGCTGAAAAAGGAAAAGAAAAGAGAAACAAGAAAAGGTCACCAGATTCAGGCCCTGCAATGAAGCCAAACCTTAAGCCTGCTGTCCAGGCACCAGCAAGTCCCCAAACTGAACAGCCACAGGCCTTGGGCAGAGACCACAGGCTCCAGTCCTGTGCGTCTCAGGACAGGAAGGGCTCTTATGGTGACCCCGACAAAGGGATACCTAATTTCTCCTTATCTGTTCAAGTGAGGAGCTTGCTGGACAGTGTCCCTGGGCCTGTGAAGCCACTCTGCCAGGCTCTTGTCAAGCCGTTGATGGGTCTTTTCAATGAGTGTATCCATATAAGTCCTGGAGAGGGGACTTGGCATTTGCAGCAGGCAGATTGCAGAAGCTTCTCTACTTTCTGTGCAGGTGTCGACCCCTGGCCTGCACCTTCTCTGCTGACCAGGACACTTCCCAGGAAAGGACCTGTGCTTCTCTGCACTAAACTTCTATTCCACAGTTATGGGAGTCATGTGCTTAGTCTCTCAGTCATGTGCGACTCTTTGTGACCCCATGGACAATAGCCTGCCAGGTTCCTCTGTCCATGGGGATTCTCCTAGCAAGAATACTGGAGTCGGTTGTCATGCCCTCCTCCAGGGGATCTTCTCAACCCAGGGATTGATCCCAGGTCTTTTGCCTTGCAGGTGGATTCTTTCAGGTCTGAGCCACGAGGGAGTTATTGGGGCACATAAACCCCTCCCCCCACCTGCTTCCCCCAGGGCCCGTACACCAGTCCTCAGTCCTGTCTTTGCACACAGCTTTCCCAGCAGGCCTGCCACCGTCCCTGGCAGTCCTGAGGTTGGTACCCACCCCACTCCCAGGACCCAGCCTTTACCTTGCTCAGGACACAGACAGGCGGCTCCTCTGTGAGCAGGTTGTTCAGGCAGAGGGAGATGAGCACATTCTGGCGTGCTTTGCTAAATCCGTACAGGCTAAGCTGGTGGATGAAGCTCTTCATACAGTCTGTCTCAAACACCTTGTCTGAGTCCCCCCTCTCCAAAATGTTCTTGAAGAGCTCCTAACTGATGCCTATGCAAGTGCCATCTTCCTCTCACCAGATGGACACAAAGTGGTGACTGTTGATGATGGTCCACCACTTCCTGGGAAAGGGGAGGGGGAGGAGGCTGCCCTCTCCCCCCTGGCAGGGCACCACACTCGGTGTGAAGCCTCTTCAATAAAGGCTCTTCACTCAAAGCTTGAAAAGTACTCTCTTCCAGGAGCAGCCTGAAGCTGCGGTGACCTGTGGGCATGGGCTGGGCCAGGGCGACCAAAAGGTCTGCAAGGAGCGGTGCAACTCCCTGAGCTGAGTCCCAGAGTCCATGTGTTTGGAGGAAAGGGAGGCCTCCCAAAGTCAGGGACCTCATCCATTGCAGGGCCCTCCTTGTCTACAGCCACGTGGAGCTGTAGTGCATCCCTCCTTCCTGGAAAAGGGACAGTGCAGTGGCCAAGAGCAGTCCAGGCTCACAAGGGTGCTCAGCCCTCACCAAAGGTCTCTGCTTGCTCAGGGCTGACATCACAAGGCAGTCACTAAGTGACCTAATAAAGGTCTGGCTGCACCCAGTCTGGTCAGTGTGTCAGCCTCCTGGTCCACGCTCACCAAGGCAGTGGGCACTATGACACTTGTGTGCAGGCATGTAGTCTCAGGCCGAGCCCTTTTGTAAACCTGGAATAGCCTTCTTGTCCCGGAGCCCTGGGCCTGGGAAGACACACCAACAGACGTGTGACCCTCAAAGTCAGCCCCTCCTCTGTATTTACAGGTGCCTTGAGGGTTCTGCATGTCAACCTTGCAATCAAATACAGCTTCATCTAGGGTGGGGTTCCACGGTCAAGGTACAGCCACCTGGCTTTCTGTGCACTGTTGCTGGCTAGGCAGCCAATCCCCCACACAGACCCTCTCTGGGCCCTGCCATTGGTCTGTGGGAACCCCAGGGTGGGGGCTATAGAACCATTGGCTGAGGTCTCAGGGATACAGGAGGAGGACAGGCCACCACACTCTGGGTTCTGCAGTCTGCCCATGTCCACCCCAAGCCGGCCTTGCTCTGCACACCCTGGTCCCAGGCACGCAGGAAGGGGCGGTCACCCTGGGCCTTCACACACAGTGTGGCTCCGTTTCTTGTGACCGCCATCCATGGGACCTCCATCTGTCTCTGTGTCCAGGCTGTGATAGTTGCCATCCTGCTCTGGGGCCTGGTATTCTAGCATCAAAGAGGCAGCCATGCAGGGTGGCCCACATAGGGGGCCCACCCCACTAATGTCCCCCACTCCAACTCTGCTCCTGGGGTTGAGGATCTTCCCGAGATTTCCAGAATCAGAAATGCCTCTGACCTTGAGGCATCAGCCAGTCGGGGCCCAGAAGCCCAGCCCAGTGAGTGAGAGAGAGGGCTCAGGTGAGAAGATGCCAAGGCGGGAACCTCAGCCTTGCTGATCCCCAGCTGCCTGGCTCACCCACTCTGAGCCTCTGCTTCCCCACACGGGTAATCCTAGGGGTACCTGCATCACGGAGTAGTGAGGACTCAGGGGAGGTACAGGAGGTGGCGAGGGTCCTGACACTCAAGTCTGCCACATGGTTACAAGGAAGCATGCTGTGTCTCAGCACAAGTCTGCATCTAAGGCACATAAGCACTGATCCCCCAGTGGATCTTGGCTCCATGCTGGAAGTCTCCTGTCACCAGCGAGGGGTGGGCTTCCTTGTTGATTCTTGAAAACTGGGGGCTGAAACATCACCTGAATTAAATGTCTGTAGACACAGCTCAGACAATTAGATAGAATTGCCCAGTGTGTCCCATAGACAGAAGCCCTACTCAGTGCCCTCCCATGTGACCCAGGAATGCCTCAGATCCCTGAAAACCCGAGTTCCATTTTAGACTGTCTGGGACCCCACAAACACTCTCGGCTGCCTCCTCAGCTGTCAGGATTGTGGCAGGGCACTCCCTGGCAATGGCTGAATCCCCAGTCCCCCTCTTCCCCTTTGTATATTCTGGTTGTCCCTGCATACTCTTGAGAGATGCCCACCCACCCCTGCTTCCCTTGGCTGCCTGTGGTAGCTAGAGGTTCCCTTTTGTTCTGGCTGAGAGACCATCTGGCTTCCTGGTCCAGAAACTACTAGAGCTCATTGATGAATTCAGTGAAGTTGCAGTATACAAAATGAATATATAAAAATCTATTCACATTTCTGTATACTAACAGTGACTAGCAGAAAGAGAACTTCGGGATATTATTCCATTTACCACTAAATAATCACATTTAACTGCATCAAAAAGAATAAACTATCTAGAAATAAACCTACCTAAGGAGGCAAAAGACCTGTACTTGGAAAACTGTGAGATATTGGTGAGAGAAATTTAAGACAGCACAAGATGGAAAACTATACCATGTTCTTGAATTGGAAGAATAAATTTTGTAATATGACTATACTACCCAAGGCAATCTACAGATTCAATGTAATCCCTATCAAATTACCAATGGCATTTTTCACAGAACTAGAAATTTGTATGGACACAAAAGACATCAAATAGGCAAAACCATCTTTGGAAAAAAGAACAACCTTGGAGGGACTTCCCTGGTGGTCCAGTAGCTAAGACTCCATTCTCTCAATTTAGGGTTCCCAGGTTTGGTCCCTGATCAGAGAACTAGATTCCATATGCAGCAACTAAGAGTTAGCATGCTGCAACTGAGATTCACATGCCACAACTTAGAGTTCACCTGCTGCAGCTAAAGACCCTGCATGCCACATCTAAAAAGATCCCAAGTGCTTAAACTGAGGATTCTGAATGCCACACCTGAGGATCCCACATGCCTCAATGAATATCAAAGATCCCATATACCACAACAATGATCAAACACTGTGAAATAAAGTAAAACAAACAAACAAACAAACAAAAGAACAGAGCTGGAAGAGTCAAGCTTCTTGACCTTAGACTATACTACAAAGCTATAGGAATCAAAACAGTATGGTACTGGCACAAAAACAGACACACAGATCAATGAAATAGGATAGAAATCATAGAAACAAGCTTATGCACCTATAGTCAATTAATCTACAACAAAGGAGGCAAGAATACAGTACACAATGGAGAAAAGAGAGTCTCTCCAGTAAGCGGTGCTGGGAAAAGCTGCATGTAAAAGAATGAAATTAGAATATCATCTAACACTATATGCAAAAACAAACTCAAAATGGATTCAAGACCGATAAGTAAGATTAAATATGTAAAACTTCTGGATGAAAACATGGGCAGAAAACACATTGACATAAATCACAACAGCATTGTTTTTGGAAAAGGAAATAAAAGCAGAAATGAACAAATGGGCTTCCCAGGTGGCACTAATGATAAAGAACTTGCCTGCTAAGGTAAGGGATGAAGGTTCAATCCCTGGGTCGGGGAGACTCCTGGTTTAGAGCATGGAAACCCACTGCAGTATTCTTGCCTGGAGAATTCTATGGACAGAGGAGCCTGGTGGGCTACAGTCCACAGGGTGGCAAAGGGTCAGACACGACTTAAGCTACTTAGCATAGCCCAGGGATCTAATTTAACCTAAAAGTTCTTGCACAGCAAAAGAAACCTTTGAAAAAATGAAAAGAACCTACTGAATGAGAGAAAATGTTGCAAATGAGTGATTTGGGGTTAATATTCAACATATATAAACACCTCAAAAACACAGCATCAGGGAAAAAAAAAAAACTTTTAAATGGGCAGAAAAACTGAATAGAAACTTTTCCAAAATAGATATACAGATGGCTAACTGGAGCATGAAAAGGTGCTCAACATCACTAACCCATCAGGGAAATGCAAATCCAAATCACAATGAAATGTCACCTCATACCTGTAAGAATACTGCTGCTACTGCTTAGTCTCTTCAGTTGTGTCTGATTCTGTGCGACCCCATAGATGGCAGCCCACCAGGCTTCACCACCCCTGGGATTTTCCAGGCAAGAACACTGGAGTGGGTTGCCATTTCCTTCTCCAATGCATGAAAGGGAAAAGTGAAAGTGAAGTCCCTCAGTCGTGTCTGACTCTTAGCGACCCCACTGACTGCAGCCCACCAGTCTCCTCCGTCCATGGGATTTTCCAGGCAAGAGTACCGGAGTGGGGTTCCATTGCCTTGGCTATCATCAAAAAGAACACAAATAACAAATGCTAGCAATGATATGGCAAAAAGGGAATCTTTGTGGACTGTTGGTGGGAATGTAAACTGGTGCAGTCACTGTGGAAAATAGTGGGGACGTTTCTCAGAAAACTAAAATTGTGCAATGTGACCCAGCAATTCCATTCCTGGGTGTATATCCAAAAAATAAAAAAAAACTCTAATTTGAAAAGATACATGCACTCCAATGTTCCTGGTAATATTATTTACAATTGTCAAGATATGGAAGCAATCTAAATGCCCATCAGTGGATGAATGGATAAATAAGGCGTGGCACAAACACACACACACACACACACATAATAGACTACTATACATCCATAATAATGAATGGCATTTTGCCATTTTTAGGAACATGGATGGATTTGGAGGGCAATATGCTAAGTGAAACAAGTCTGATAGAGAAAGACAAACAAAGTATGATCTCACTTAGACATTGAATTTAAAAAATAAAACAGACTAATAACCTCAGATACGCGGATGACACTACCCTTATGCCAGAAAGTGAAGAGGAACTAAAGAGTCTCTTGATGAAGGTGAAAGAGGAGAGAGAAAAAGCTGGTTTAAAACTCAAGATTCAAAAAAAAAAAAAAAAAAAAAAAAAAACGAAGATCGTAGCATCGGGTCCCATCACTTCATGGCAAGTAGATGGGGGAAACAATGAAAACAGTGACAGACTGCATTTTCTTGGTCTCCAAAACCACTGCAGATGGTTACTGCAGCCATGAAACTAAAAGACGCTTGTTCCTTGGACGAAAAACTATGACACACCTAGACAGCATATTAAAAAGCAGAGATTACTTTGCCAACAAAGGTCTGTCTAGTCAAGGCTATGGTTTTTCCTGTGGTCATGTATGGATGTGAGAGTTGGACTGTGAAGAAGGCTGAGCACTGAAGAATTGATGCTTTTGAACTGTGGTGTTGGAGAAGACTCTTGAGAGTCCCTTGGACTGCAAGGAGATCCAACCAGTCCATTCCATCCTAAAGGAAATCAGTCCTGAATATTCATTGGAAGGACTGATGCTGAAGCTGAAAGTCCAATACTTTGGCCACCTGATGTGAAGAGCTGAATCATTAGAAAAGATCCTCTTGTTGGGAAAGATTGAAGGCAGGAGAAGAAGGGGAGGACAGAGGGTGAGATGGTTGGATGGCATCACCAACTCATTGGATATGAGTTTGAGCAAGTTCTGCGAGATGGTGAAAGACTGGGAAGCCTATTGTGCTGCAGTCCATGGGTTCACAAAGAGTCAGACATGACTGAGCAACTGAACAACAATTGAATATTAAAATAGAAGAAGCTGACTCACAGACACAGAGAACAAACTAGTGATTACCAGTTGGGAGAGGGAAGGAGGAATGGGCAAGATAGGACTAGGGGAATAAGAGGTATAAACTATTAGGTATAAAACAAACTACAAGGATATATTGCAAAACATGGGGAATATAGTCAGTATTTTGTAACAGCTATACATGGAGTATAACCTTTAAAAGTGTAAATCACTATAGTGTACATCTGTAACATATAGTTCTGTATAGCCACTATACTTCAATTGAAAAAGTGAGATATCCACTGTATTGCCCCTCCCCTTTCCCTCTCCCCATGGGTAACCAGTAGTTTCTTCTCTGAATCTCTGAATCTGTTTCTTTTTTGTTATATTCATTAGTTTGTTTTATTTTTTAAATTCCACATATAAGTGATATCAAACAGCCTTTGTCTTTATTTGTCTGACTTCTTTTACTAAGCGTAATACACTCCAAGTCCATGTATGTTGTTGTAAATGGCAAACTTTCCTTCTTCTTAATGACTGAGTAGCAAACATCAAACCTTAAACATCACAGGAATGTAAATTCATAAGCCTGCTATAATCCCATTCCCTATACCACTGTTTAGGTTTTAGTACATATTTACCAAAGAGTAAAGATTTTACTTTGTTCTAATTTTTTTCTAAATAATAGAACTTGATAGGATATCTTAGAAAACTAGAATATAAAAACAGAGGGGAAAAGAAGAAAAGAATTAAAATAAGGTCAGCATCAGCTCCATATCAATTACCTCACTTTAGCTTCTTGGGAACCCTGATTTTGTTTTTTGCCCCCCAATTCAAAATGCACACAATATCAATTTCCTGGCTTTGATAATAATTTGCTGTAGTTGTGTGAGATCTCTTTGGGGAATGTGGATGATGGATACACAGCTCCCCTATTACTATTTTTATAACTTCTTGTGAGTCTTTAAAGATTTTCAAAATTAAAAGCTACAATAAAAATGGAGGCACAGAGGTGAGGACAGCCATACTACTGGAGAACAGAAACTAAGCATAAGTAAATGAGATGGAAACAACTATTTAATGATTAATTATAATCAGTTCTTTTAGCATAGATTCATTCAGAAACATGTAGCTGTTGCATAAATGAGTAAGATGCATTTACTGCTTTATAGGAGGTTTAGTCTAGAAGGTCCCCATTTACTCAGCATTTACCATATAGGCTTTAGAAACAAAAGTAAGAAAAAAATTAAAGATACAATCCTTACCCTCAAAGGAAAAATAAAAAGCTTTCAATCATATTCTTAGGAGCATGTATAGCTGAGCACAAACATACACATACTAAACTTGTTATAATCCAGGGACTGATATTTCAACTTGTGAAGTGCCTTCATGAAAAAGAAAAATAGTCTAATTTCCTACTTATTTATGACATTTTAAACTATTAGTCAATATTTTATTGAATAATTATAGTAAATTATTGACTAGAATTAATTTGTAATGTTTCATAGCTTTTAATGTCAGACCACAGTGGATATCTTTTCCTTTTTGACTAGTCTTAGTTTTATTGTATGATATAGTTTAGCACTTGAGTATGTATTGTTCTCTGTTTTACCACAGTTATCTTTTCTCTCCATCTGTATTTTGAGCTCATTAAGAGTTGTTTTTCCTTCTACCTCCATGTTTCACGGCACATAGTTGGTAATAAATAAATGCTAGTTGATTGGCACTTTGCCAACTGTATGTTACTTCCATAAAAAATTAGCTACCTGTATTTATATGAGACAAATTGATTAGATTTTACATCACTAATAAAAAAAAAAAAGTGAGATATCTCAAATGGTTCTGGGGTTTCTAGAATTAGCTCTGTAATCTGATTAGGTTTAAAGCTGCTAATGACTCTGTAGTAAAGACAGCATCGATAGTCTATGGCAACAGATACATGGAAAATATCCGCTTTGGATATGCCCGATGAACCACTTAAAAGAAGTGCTGGGTGCAAGGTGTTCTGTGAATGTGTATATGATACTTTTGAACATTTTTGGAACACTGTTAGATATGATGAGCTTTCTGGTTGCCCCGACTGTAGTTGCAAAGAGTGGTGAAAGGAAATGATTAGCTCAGTTTACAGTAAAAGACCTAAAATATTCCATGTGTACCCATAAGGAAACACATATCTCCTGTAGATACAGGGTTGATTGCTAATGATCCCATGCAAACAGCCTTCAACTGGTTGAATTAGACTTGAAGTTGAATTCTGCCACTAGAGTGCTTCCTGTTAAAATGAGGGAGCTGACTTGGAAAGAATGGGATTCTGTACATTGTGATAGAGCTGTGTGGGGAGACCCTGATGAAACTGGGGACACTGAGCCCATCAAGTCTGGTGAGTTATCCTTTCCAGTAGAAGAATACTCCCCAGCTCAGTGGGAAGCAGCACCATGACCCCCAGTGGGATCAGCCTCTGCACATAAAGCTAGATCAGGCCAAAATGATTCACTAAGCATAGATTCTACATTTAATACTACAACTCAAGGAGTTAGAAAGTGCTCTTATTAGTTTGACTGGTTGGTTGAAATATGGACCAAAAGTTGGCCCACAGTGAGTGGAAATGTCAGACCTGACTTGACTATTGGTGTGGATTTGTCATTTAATACCTACTCATCCATACTAGGGGAATCCCAAAGACATAACTTTCACCAAGATTGTGAAGGGAGCCCCAGCACCCTTGAAGAACTCTGTGATTGCTCTTCTCTGTGGCCAGAACTCACAGTAGGAACTGCAGTCACTGAACTGGGAAACCTAAATGCAGTGGGAGTATTTAGATCGCCAGATGGCGGGAGCCAAGTGGCAGCACACAACCACCAAGGGCAAGGTGGGACTGGTTACAGTAATGGAGACCAGAGTCAAAGCACCAATCAGAACAGTCTGACTAGGGCAGCTCTATGGTTTTATCTAGTTGCTCATGTTCTTTTTAGAAGTAAAAGAGTCATGAAGACCAGTAAGTTATTATTTGATATGTATAAGCAAAGATGTCACCAGTCAAATGTACAAAAATCTATTCTGAATCACAAAAACAGAGAGTCAAAGTCCTTTGATCAATTCCCAGACTTGAGCCATTAAAACTCTCAGAAGAAAATGCAGAGGTACATTTTGATGACATAGAATTTCAGAAATGGATTCTTAGATGTGACATCAAATGCATGACACCAAAAACAAAATGAAAAAAGACTGTGGGTGAACCTCGAAAACTTCATGTTAGGTGAAGGAAGCCAGCCACCAAAACCACATATTATGTTTCCACTTATATGAAATATCCAGAATACAGAAATCTACAGATAAGGAAAGAAGATTAATGGCTACCTTAGGCTGGGGTCTTCCCAGGTGGCACATAGAATCCACCTGCCAATGAAGGAGATGCAGGTTCAATCCCTGGCTTGGGAAGATCCCCTGGAGAAGGAAATGGCTACCCACTCCAGTATTGTTGCCTGGGAAATCCTATGGACAGAAGGGACTGGCAGGCTTCTGCCCATGGGATTGCAAAGAGTCAGACATGACTAAGGGACAGAACACAAACACACACAAGGCTGGGGTGGGCTGGGGGGAGGTGGTGGTGGATACAGTGTCTGTAAATGTTCATCCACTTTAGTTCTCATTGGTGTCCTGGAAATTTTCTAAAATTGATTGTGGTTATGCTTGTCTGATTTAGGTCATACCTGAATGGTCTAGTGGTTTTTCCCTACTTTCTGCAATTGAAGTTTGAATTTGGCAATAAGGAGTTCATGACCTGAGCCACAGTCAGCTCCTGGTCTTGCCTTTGTTGACTGTATAGAGCTTCTCCATCTTTGGCTGCAAAGAATATAATCAATTTGATTTCAGTGTTGACCATCTGATGATGTCCATGTGTAGAGTCTTCTCTTGTGTTGTTGGAAGAGGGTGTTTGCTATGACCAGTGCATTTTCTTGGCAAAATTCTATTAGTCTTTGCCCTGCTTCATTCCATATTCCAAGGCCAAATTTCCCTGTTATTCCCGGTGTTTCCTGACTTCCTACTTTTGCATTCCAGTCCCCTATAATGAAAAGGACATCTTTTTTGGGCGTTAATTCTAAAAGGTCTTGTAGGTCTTCATAGAACCGTTCAACTTCAGCTTCTTCAGCATTACTGGTCGGGGCGTAGACTTGGATTACTGTGATATTGAATTGTTTGCCTTGAAAACGAACAGACATCATTCTGTCATTTTTGAAATGGCATCCAATTACCGCATTTCAGACTATTTTGTTGACCATGATGGCTACTCCATTTCTTCTAAGGGATTCCTGCCTGCAGTAGTAGATATAATGGTGATCTGAGTTAAATTCACCCATTCCAGTCCATTTTAGTTCTCTGATTCCCAGAATGTTGATGTTAACTCTTGCCATCTCTTGTTTGACCACTTCCAATTTGCCTTGATTCATGGACCTGACATTCCAGGTTCCTATGGAATATTGCTCTTTACAGCATCAGACCTTGCTTCTATCAGCAGTCGCATCCACAACTGGGTATTGTTTTTGCTTTGGCTCCATACCTTCATTCTCTCTGGAGTTATTTCACCACTGATCTCCAGTAGCATATTGCACACCTACTGACCTGGGGAGTTCCTCTTTCAGTATCCTATCATTTTGCCTTTTCATACTGTTCATGGGGTTCTCAAAGCAAGAATACTGAAGTGGTTTGCCATTCCCTTCTCCAGTGGACCACATTCTGTCAGATTATGATTATACAGTGGAAGTGAGAAATAGATTTAAGGGACTAGATCTGATAGATAGAGTGCCTGATGAACTATGGATGGAGGTTCGTGACATTGTACAGGAAACAGGAATCAAGACCATCCCCATGGAAAAGAAATGCAAAAAAGCAAAATGGTTGTCTGGGGAGGCCTTACAAATAGCTGTGAAAAGAAGAGAAGCAAAAAGCAAAGGAGAAAAGGAAAGATATAAGCATCTGAATGCAGAGTTTCAAAGAATAGCAAGAAGAGATAAGAAAGCCTTCCTCAGCGATCAATGCAAATAGAGGAAAACAATAGAATGGGAAAGACTAGAGATCACATCAAGAAAATTAGAGATACCAAGGGAACATTTCATGCAAAGATGGGCTCGATAAAGTACAGAAATGGTATGGACCTAACAGAAGCACAAGATATTAAGAAGAGGTGGCAAAAATACACAGAAGAACTATACAAAAAAGATCTTCACCACCCAGATAATCACGATGATGTGACCACTGACCTAGAGCCAGACATCCTGGAATGTGAAGTCAAGTGGGTCTTAGGAAGCATCACTACAAACAAAGCTAGTGGAGGTGATGGAATTCCAGTGGAGCTATTTCAAATCCTGAAAGATGATGCTGTGAAAGTGCTGCACTCAATATGTCAGCAAATTTGGAAAACTCAGCAGTGGCCAAAGGACTGGAAAAGGTCAGTTTTCATTCCAATCCCAAAGAAAGGCAATGCCAAAGAATGCTCAAACTACTGCACAATTGCACTCATCTCACATGCTAGTAAAGTAATGCTCAAAATTCTCCAAGCCAGGCTTTAGTAATACATGAACTGTGAACTTCCAGATGTTCAAGCTGGTTTTAGAAAAGGCAGAGGAACCAGAGATCAAATTGCCAACATCCACTGGATCATGGAAAAAGCAAGAGAGTTCCAGAAAAACATCTATTTCTGCTTTATTGACTATGCCAAAGCCTTTAACTGTGTGGATCACAAGAAACTGTGGAAAATTCTGAAAGAGATGGGAATACCAGACCACCTGATCTGCCTCTTGAGAAACCTATATGCAGATCGGAAAACAACAGTTAGAACTGAACATGGAACAACAGACTGGTTCCAAATAGGAAAAGGAGTACATCAAGGCTGTATATTGTCACCCTGCTTATTTAACTTATATGCAGAGTACATCATGAGAAATGCTGGGCTGGAAGAAGCACAAGCTGCAATCAAGATGGCTGGGAGAAATATCAATAACCTCAGATATGCAGATGACACCACTTTTACGGCAGAAAGTGAAGAGGAACTAAAAAGCCTCTTGATGAGAGTGAAAGTGGAGAGTGAAAAAGTTGGCTTAAAGCTCAACATTCTCAAAATGAAGATCATGGCATCTGGGCCCATCACTTCATGGGAAATAGATGGGGAAACAGTGGAAACCGTGTCAGACTTTATTTTTGGGGGCTCTAAAATCACTGTAGATGGTGACTGCAGCCATGGAATTAAAAGACACTTACTGCTTGGAAGAAAGGTTATGACCAACCTAGACAGCATATTGAAAAGCAGAGACATTACTTTGCCAACAAAGGTCTGTCTAGTCAAGTCTATGGTTTTTCCGGTGGTCATGTATGGATGTGAGAGTTGGATTGTGAAGAAAGCTGAGCACCAAAGAATTTATGCTTTTGAACTGTGGTGTTGTAGAAGATTCTTGAGAGTCCCTTGGACTGCAAGGAAATCCAACCAGTCCATTCTGAAGGAGATCAGCCCTGGGATTTCTTTGGAAGGAATGATGCTACAGCTGAAACTCCAGTACTTTGGCCACCTCATGCGAAGAGTTGACTCATTGGAAAAGACTCTGATGCTGGGAGGGATTGGGGGCAGGAGGAGAAGGGGACAACAGAGGATGAGATGGCTGGATGGCATCACTGACTCGATGGAAGTGAGTCTGAGTGAACTCCGTGAGTTGGTGATGGACAGGGAGGCCTGGCGTGCTGTGATTCATGGGGTCGCAAAGAGTCGGACACGACTGAGCGACTGAACTGAACTGAACTGATGCTTGTCTGACTCTCCAAACACCCTAACAATGAGTACATTTTACAGTTTAAATGGATGAATTGTGTGCTATATGAATTTCTATTAATGCACATATTTCAAACAATGTTAAAAAGAAGAAATAGAATATCTACATAAAACTATTTAAAGTCAGGATTTTAGAGACTGCCCTGGTAGTCCAATGTTTAGGAATCTTCCTGCCACAGTGGGGAACACATGGTTGATCTCTGGTCTGGGAAGATTCTGTGTGCCATGGCACAACTGGGCCCATGTGCCACAAGTACTTAAGCCCGTGCACCCTAGAGCTCATGCTCCACAACAAGAGAGTGGTCTCCATTAGCTGCAACTAGAGAAAGCCTGCATGCAGCAAAAATATCCTAGCACAGCAAAAATTAAAAGAAATAAATTTTTTTTTAAAAATAAGAATTTTGAACTAGTATGTAAAAATTATTTCCACAAAGAAAAGCCCATGTTCAGATGTCTTTACTGGTGAATTCTACCAAACATTAAAAAAAATGAACACCGATCATCACACACTGTAGCAAAACATTAAAGAGAGGGGAAATACTTCCCAACTCATTCTACGCAGCCATACCAAACTGAATAAAGTCAGCACAAGGAAAGACAATGGTAGACCATGAGAAATGTACAAAATGCTCAACAATATGCTGAGCAACTGGATCCAGCACCACATAAGAGGGATGATACACCACAGTCAAGTTGGGTTTATCCCAGATATGCAATTGTTTTAACATGTGAAAATCAATTAATGTCAGTTCAGTCAGTTCAGTTCAGTTGCTCAGTCGTGTCCGACTCTTTGCGACCCCATGAATCACAGCACGCCAGGCCTCCCTGTCCATCACCAACTCACGGAGTTCACTGAGACTCACGTCCATCGAGTCAGTGATGCCATCCAACAATCTCATCCTCTGTCATCCCCTTCTCCTCCTGCCCCCAATCCCTTCCAGCATCAGAGTCTTTTCCAATGAGTCAACTCTTTGCATGAGGTGGCCAAAGTACTGGAGTTTCAGCTGTAGCATCATTCCTTCCAAAGAAATCCCAGGGCTGATCTCCTTCAGAATGGACTGGTTGGATCTCCTTGCAGTCCAAGGGACTCTCAAGAATCTTCTCCAACACCACAGTTCAAAAGCATCAATTCTTTGGTGCTCAGCCTTCTTCACAGTCCAACTCTCTTAATGTCATGTATTATATTAATGGAAGAAAGAAAAAAAAAACACAAGACTACCTCAATATATTCAGGAAAAGCATTTGGTGAAATCACACACCCTTTTATAATAAAAACTATTCAATGAGCTAAGAATAGAAGAATAACTCCTCAACCTGATAAGTGTATTTATAAAGAAAAACTTACAGCAAACATCATACTCAATATTGAGATGCATTGAATGATACACTGAAAACGAGTGAAGAGTAAATTTTCTGATATGTAAAATATATGCCAATAAAATTGGTAGATCAGTTGTTCATCTTGGTCTCCTGGGTGCTATTTCTGATTGATAGAGAGAAAGAGCAACTATCAGGAATTTATTGCTTGCCTCTTGGGAGAATAATTGAACTTGGTAGTTTCAATCACCATGGCACTTTCTCTTCCCTTCACCCTTTTGCACTCACCACTTGTGACCCACAGGTACCATCTTGGCTGGGTGCTGTGTGACCCTGGGAAAGGAGAGCAGAGAAAAGCAGAGGGAGTCGTATGTAGGGGAATGGAGCTGGGAGACATGTCAGTATGATAGAAAGGATGCTTTTAGCATTTCCACAATGATTTCCAACCATTTAAAATTCAGAGAGCGAGTGAGTGAGTGAGTGAAGTCGCTCAGTCATGTCCAACTCTTTGCGACCCCATGGACTGTAGACTATCAGGCTTCTCTGTCCATGGGATTCTCCAGGCAAGAGAACTGGAGTGGGTTGCCATTTCCTTCTCCAGGGGATCTTCCCAACCCATCAAAATCTGGATTTACAGCTCAGTTTAAAAAAGAAGGGAAGCACTGACAACACTTGGCCCCTGTGCCAGGCTTGTGTTTCCCCTGCAGCTGGGAAGCTTCATTTTTATCAGCCACTGAGCCCCCACCAGCATCTGCATTTATGTGTTCCTTTTGTCTTGCCTTGCACCACAACCTTCTGTTCTCGCCACAGAATGACCCTATTGGGACTTCTCACATAGGACTGCACTTCACACTTCTGGGTTAGTGGTGCATGCAGTGACCTTCCCCTCTCTCTCCTATTGTTAGCTCTTCCATGAAGCCTCCTCCCATTCCACCATCCATATCTGACCTCACTCTTCAGTCTCTCTTCTGAACCTTCCTCAGCTCTGAGTAGGCAAACCCCACACCTGCCTCTGCCCTAGGTATTTGCATGCTGTTCTAGGGCCTTCACTAGACTCATCCTGGTTTCTGTCGTACTGATTGCCACCTTGACTGCAGTACAACCTATATACCCTGTATACAGTAGGTGCTTAATATTTTATAGACTGGATGGTCCTGCTGGCCTGGCCTAATGCTGAGGAAGGAAAGTTGCTATCACCACAGGAAAAGATTCAGTACAGAAAATCATGGTACACTAACTCAGAGCAGTGACAAGTGAAGGAAATTAGCAGCAAAGACCACGGGGAAATGCTCTTTGTCTGAACTGAGCTAAGCCTGTTCAGAAATATTCCCATTCAGAGATATTTCACAACATGGCTCAGCGGTAAAGAATCTGCCTGCAAAGCAGGAGATGAAGGTTCGATCCCTGGGACGAGAAGAGCCCCTGGAGGAGGAAATGACAAGCCACTCTAGTATTCTTGCCTGGGAAATCCCATGGACAAAAAGAGCCTGGCGGGCTGCAGTCCATGCGGTCTCAAAGAGTCAGACACAAACGAGCAACTGAGCATGCAGGATCTCACTCGAACTGCAACTGGCCTCATTCCTTCCAACAGCAATGCTCTCCTGACAGTGGCTGGAAAATGGTGTGGTGGCAGCTGGGGGAGTGAAAGGTGATCTGGCCTGTGCAGCTAGTGCTTGCAAATGTGACAATCACGTTTTCTGACAACCCCATTGGCAAAGCACTACTTCTCCCTCCCACTAGAACACGCTAGCCTGCGGGGTTGATGTGCAGAGCGCAGAAATCACTATTTATTGCCTGTCTGCACCTGAGAAACCACTTGGAGAGTAGGAGAAAGCCAAGAACAGAGCTTTGAAGGTGGCCGGGGGCTGGGAAGAGAAGTCCTAACTTTTGTTTTCCTTTAAACCATTAAGATCATTTTTGTTTCTCCGTGGACTTTACTCTTCAGTCATGAAAAAAATGTCTTCTCAAGAATGAATAAAATCACGCTCCTAAGGAACTAAGACATCTTTGGCTATGTGAGTAACTAACTGGAGCTTCTAGAAAGTCTCCACTGAAGAAATCAGGCTCGATTACTTCTGACTATGGGTGCATGCTAAGTCATCCATGGACTGTAGCCCACCAGGCTCTTCTGTCCATGGAATTTCCCAGACAGGAATGCTGGAGTAGGTTGCCAAGGAATTTTCCGGACCCAGGGATCCAACCCTCCTTTCCTGCAGCTCCTGTATTGCAGGAGAATTATGTACCAATAGGTGGCGGTAGGAGTTAAAGAACTGGCTTGCCAACACAGGACACTACTGAAGCGACTTAGCAGGCATGCAGGAGCCACTGGGGAAGGCACTCCTGACTATGGAAGACAGAATGACCCTGCATTCACGGTCTATACAAGACAGAGGGCCACAGCACAAGGGCAGTGAACACGTGGTGGCTTGCCCCCTCCCCCTCCTGAAAGTGAACATGTCAGTCTCTCAGTCATGTCCGACTCTTTGCGACCCCAAGGAAGCCGCCTGTCTCCTCTGTCCATGAAATTTTGGGGTTGTCATTACAGTATCTAGGGGATCTTCCAGACCCAGGGATCGAACCTGGGTCTCTCACATTGAAAGCAGAATCTTTACCATCTGAGCCAGCAGCGACGCCCCTTCCCCTTCTGGGGATCTCCTTAATATGCAGATCTTCTCTGCATAGCTGGGTGGAGCCTGAGATCTCAGGTCTCTTCTCTGCACCTAGGTGATGAGGTGCTGCTGGTCCAAAACCAGCGCCTGCAGAGGAGGGCAGGAGTTGGGGTGGGGGAGTTGGGTGGGTTGCAATGGAGACAAAGCAGCCAGAGTGGGCCTTGCTCACTCCAGGCACAGGTGGGAGTACCCTGGTGGCCATTGAGAAAGCTCAGGTTTTGTTCAAGCAGCCCTTTCCCCGTGCAGCTACTTTTGGCTCCTCCCTTCTTAGAGATTAGAGATGCCCTGGTGTCTTGGGATCATGGTAAAGCACCTGCCTGAAGTGCAGGAGACCCGGGTTCAATTCTAGGGTCAGGAAAATCCCTTGGAGAAGGGAATGGCAACCCATTCCACTGTTGCCTTAAGATTTCCATGGATGGAGGAGACTGGCAGAGAGTCGGACACGACTGAGTGACTTTCACTTTTCCTTAAAGATCCACAAAAGTATGGTGATGGCCCTGGAACCGGTCACTGTGTGCAAAAAAATGTCAGCATGTAATTCTGGGCATGGGATGGGATGGGATGGGCTGGGACTAGCGAATGACCTCCCCAGTCTGTCCTTTCCCAAAGTACCAGAGAGATGAGTGGGATCTTCTTTTAGCAACGCCCTGAGGAACATAGGGGAGACCCCCACACCTCTCCCCAGTCTCTCTCCTCAAAGAGACCCCAGGTCCACTCTGGAGGTGCCCTGCAGTGCCTGATAGTTCTCCCTCAGCCTTAAACTTCTTTGATTCCCTCCAGCCAAGGGCAGAGCCTCCCAGCTGCACCACACAGAAGGAGTCGCAGGCTGAGGTCCAGGGGACCCGGTGTCTCTGCCAGACTGGGCAAGCCCTTGGCCCCAAACGTGCAGTTGCCCCAGGGATGCTGGACTGCAGAAGTTTCCTCCCTGTCAGGGTGTCTCTCCTCATCCCTTCTTCAGGACCCCTCAGCGCCCCCTCCACGGGACCATGCAGGCCCTGGTCTCCCCGGTGACCAAGGCCGTCTTCGTGGCTCTTTTCCTCTTCACTATCCTACTCATCCTCTACGTGATCCTGTGGTACATTTGTCGGGACCTGGACAACGACCCCATCTAAAGCAGGTAAGGCGCTGCCTCAGCCCCCTGAGGCTCCAGCACTGCAAACCCGAGTTCATCCCCGGAATCTGCATCTCTTCCCAGGACCCCATGCTCTGTCTATGGATTCTGTGTTGCTCCCTGGGACCCCAAGTCCTCTCCCAGTCCCTTATCCTTCCCCATACTCTGGGTGCTCCCATCTCCGACACCCCACTTCTTTCTGGTGCACCTCCCCAGATTCCTTGAAGGTGTTGTGGTCTGTGTGCTGACCTAGCATGGATAGAGGTGCTGTGGTGTCTTTGCTGATGTGGCAATGATGGATCTGGGGTGGTCTGTGAGCTGACCTGGCTGGATGGAGTTTGGGTGGTCTGTGTGCTGACCTGGCATGGATAGACATGGTGTGGTCTGTGTGCTGACCTGCATGGATGGAGGTGGTGTGGTCTGAGTGGTGAGTTGGCATGGATGGAACTGGGGTTATCTGTGTGGTGACCTGGCATGGATGGAGGTTGGTGGTCTGTTTCCTGACCTGGCATCTATGTAATTGCATTGGTCTGTGTGCTGACCTGGCATTGATGGAAGTAGGGAATTCTGTGTGCTGACCGGGTATGGATGGATTTGGGGTGGTCTGAGTGGTGTCCTGGCATGGATGGAGTGGGGGTGGTCTGGGTGCTGACCTGGCATGGATGGAGGTGGGGTGGTCTATGTCCTGACCTGGCATGGATGGAGGTAGGTCATTTTCTGTCCCCCTTCTGATGTCTATGTCAGAAGCTTTCTCTGTCCCTTTTCTTACATTAATAAAACTCTGCTACACAAAAGCTCTTGAGTGATCAAGCCTGGTCCCTGGTCCCGAAGCTAAATCTTCTTTGGAGATCATGAATACAACATCATTCATCGTAAACTATCAGAGGTGGGTTTGATTTTTCTGCTTGACCCCTTGCCCTTTGTAAATGAGAGACGAGCTTTATGTGTGTGTGAAGTGAGTATTAATTAGCAGCAGGTCACTCTGACTCTCATTTTCTTAAACTTAGAGCATCAAAACTATTTTTGCAGTGACTTGCATTAGCCCCAGGAAGCTCCACGCCTTGGCTCCATGCCTTGCTCCTCCTTCAGGGAGGTTTAGTGGGTCTGACTGGCAAGCCCTTGGGAAAGCCTGTGGAGTTCAGTGCTGACAGTGCATTAGCCCCATGTATTGGTCCATTCATTTACTTTAATGTGTACTTGGAAAAGCCATTATGAGATGTTCTCTTGAGATTTCTTATTCTCCTAGTAGTTGATGCAGTGTAGCTTGGAATAGAACCAGAAATCAGTAATTGGAACGTACTCTATACTTTTTTTTTTTTTTTTTGTAACAGTTTTATTTCATTTTTGTTTGGAGGATAATTACTTCACAATATTTTGATGGTTTCTGATATACATCAACATGAATCAGCCATAGGTATACACATGTCCTCTCCCTCTTAAAAACCTCCCTCCCACCTACCGCCCCATCCCACCCCTCTAGGTGTCACAAATTGGGGTCCCTGTGTCATACAGCAAATCCCCCCTGGCTATCTACTTTACATGTGGTAGTGTATATGTTTCCATTCTAATATCTCAATTCATCCCACCCTCTCCTTTCTGCACTGTATCTGCATCTCTATGTCTCTATGTCTGCATCTCCATTTCTGCCCTGCAAGTAGGTTCATCAGTACCATCTTTCTGAAAGTGAACGTGAAGTTGCTCAGTCGTGTCTGACTGACTCCATGGACTGTAGCCTATCAGGTTTCTCCATCCATGGGGTTTTCCAGGCAAAGGTACTGGAATGGGTTGCCATTTCCTTCTCCAACCACCCTTCTAGATTTCCTATATATATGCTAATATACAATATTTGTCTTTCTCTTTATGCTTTACTTCACTTTGTGTAGTAGCCTATAGGTTCATCTACCTCATTAGCAGTGACTCAAATGTGTTCTTTTTATGGCTGAGTAATATTCCATTGTGTATACTTACCACAACTTCTTTATCCATTCATCTGTTGATGAATATCTAGGTCACTTCCATGTTCTAGCTATTGTAAATAGTGCTGCAGTGAACCATGAGGTACATGTGTCTTTTCCAGCTATGGTTTCCTCAGGGTATGTGCACAGTCATAGCATTGTTGTGTCATATGCTAGTTTTATTCCTAGTTTTTTAAGGAATACCAATACTGTTCTCCATAGTGGCTGTATCAGTCTGTATTCCCACCAAGAGCACAAAAGGATTCCCCTTTCTTCAAGCCCTCTCTAGCATTTATTGTTTGTGAACTTTTTGATGATGGCCATTCTGACTACTGTTGGATGGCACCTCACTGTAGTGTTGATTTGCATTTCTCTAATAATGAGCAATGTTGACCATCTTTTCATGTGTTTTTTACTCATCTGTATGTTTTCTTTGGAGAAATGTCTATGTAGGTCTTCTGTCCACTTGTTGATTGGGTTGTTTGTTTTTCAATTATTGAGCTGCATGAGCTGCTTGTATATTTTGGAGATCAGTTCTTTGTCAGTTGTTTCATTTGCTACTATTTTATCCCATACTGAGGGTTGTCTTTTCACCTTGCTCATAGTTTCCTTTGTTGTGCAAAAACTTTTAAGTTACTTAGGTCCCATTTATTTATTTGTGTTTTTATTTTCATTACCCTAGGAGATGGGTTATAGAGGATATTGTTATTGTTGATGTCAAAAAGTATTCTGTCTGTGATTGCCTCTAAGAGTTTAATAGTTTCTAGTCTCACATTGTGGAGAAGGCAATGGCACCCCACTCCAGTACTCTTGCCTGGAAAATCCCATGGATGGAGGAGCCTGGCAGGCTGCAGTCCATGGAGTTGCTAAGAGTTGGACATGACTGAGCGACTTCACTTTGACTTTTCACTTTCATGCATCGGAGAAGGAAATGGCAACCCCCTCCAGTGTTCTTGCCTGGAGAATCCCATGGACAGAGGAGCCTGGTGGGCTGCCGTCTATGGGGTCGCAGAGTCGGACACGACTGAAGCGACTTAGCAGCAGCAGCAGCAGTCTTACATTGAGATCTTTAATCCTTTTTGAGCTTACTTTTGTGTATGGTGTTAGAAAGTGTTCTAATTTCATTCTTTCACAGGTAGATGCCCAGTTTTCCCAGCACCACTCATTGAAGAGGCTGCCTTTTCTCCATTGTATACTTTTGTCTCCTTTGTCAAAGATAAGGTACCCATAGGTGTGTGGATTTATCTCCAGGCTTTCTATTTTGTTCCCTTGGTCTATGTTTCTCTTTTTGTGCCAGTACCATACTGTCTTGATGACTGGAGCTTTGTAGTATTGTAGTAAAGTGTGAAGTCAGGACTATAGACTTTGCTGATTGTGATGGTCAATTCCTCCAGCTCCATTCTTTCTCAAGATTGCTTTGGCTATTCAGGGTCTTTTGTGTTTCCATACAGACTGTGAAATTGTTTCTTGTAGCTCTGTGAAAAAAATATCATTGGTACTTTGATAGGGATTGCATTGAATCTATAGATTGCTTTGGGTAGTATAGTCATTTTCACAATATTGATTCTTCCAATCCAAGAACATGGTGTATCTCTCCATCTGTGTCATCTTTGGTTTCTTTCATCAGTGTCTTACAGTTTTCTGCATGCAAGTCTTTTGTCTCTTTAGGTAAGTTTACTCCTGATTATTTTATTCTTCTTGTTGCAACAGTGAATGGAATTGTTTCCTTAATTTCTCTTTCTGAGTTTTCATTGTTAGTGTATAGGAATGCAAGGGATTTCTGTGTATTAATTTTATATCCTACATATTTGGTAAATTCATTGATTAGTGCTAGTAATTTTCCAGTGGCATCTTTAAGGTTTTCTATGTCAAGAATCATGTCATCTACAAACAGTGAGTGTTTTACTTCTTCTTTTGCAATCTGGATTCCTTTTATTTATTTTTCTTCACTGTGATTGCCGTGGCTAGGACTTCCAAAACTTTGTTGAATAGTGGTGACAAGTGGGCACTCTTGTCTTGTTCCTGATTTTAGAGGAAATGCTTGCAATGTTTCACCATTGAAAATAATGTTTGGTGTGGGTTTATCATATATGGCCTTTGTTATGTTGAGGTATATTCCTTCTATGCCCACTTTCTGGAGAGGTTTTTTTTTTTTTTATCATAAATGGATGTTAAATTTTGTCAAAAGCTTTCTCTGCATCTACTGAGATGATCATATACTTTTTACCTTTCAATATGTTCATATGATGTATCACATTGATTGATTTGTGTATATGTTAGAATCCTTGCATTCCTGGGATAAATCCCATTTGTTCATGACGTATGATTTTTTTAAAAATCTGTTGGATTCTGTTTACTAAAATTTTGTTGAGGATTTTTGCATCTATGTTCATCAGTGATACTGGCCTGTAACTTTGTGTGTGTGTGGTATCTTTGTCTGGTTTTGGTATCATAGAATGAGTTTGGGAGTTTTCCTTCCTCTGTAATTTTGTTGAAGAGTTTTGGGAGGATAGATGTTAGCTGTTCTCTAAACTTTTGGTAGAATTCATCTGTAAAGCCATGTCGTCCTGGGCTTTTGTTTGTTGGACGATTTTTGATTACAGTTTTCAATTTTCATGTTTGTGGTTTGTCTGTTCATTTTTTCTACTGCTTCTTGGTTAAGTCTTGGAAGGTTATACTTTTTTAAGATTTGTCCCTTCCCCCCCCAGGTTGTCCATTTTATTGGCATATAGTTGCTCATAGTAGTCTCTTATGATCCTCTGTATTTCTATGTGTTGTTGTTGTTGTAACTTCTTTTTCATTTCTAATGTTATTGATTTAAACTTCTCTTTTTTTTTCTTGGTGAGCCTAGCTAACAAATTGTCAATTCTTTTTATCTTCTCAAAGCACTAGCTTTTAGTTTTATTGATCTTTGCTATTGTCTCCATTTCTTTTTCATTTATTTCTGCTATGTTTGTTTTTTGTTTCTTTCTGCTTACAAATATTGATGATTTCTTTACTTGTACTTAAGATTTTGTTGTTGTTGTTGCTCTTCTTCTAGTTGCTTTAGGTGTAAGATTAGATTATTTGATAGTTTCTTGAGGTAGGTCTGTATTGCTATAAAGTTCATTCTTAGCATAGCTTTTACTGCATCCCATAGATTTTGCTTGTTGTGTTTTCATTATCATTTATTTCTAGGCATATTTTGGTTTCCTTTTTGATCTCTGCAGTGGTCTGTTGGTTATTCAGAAGCATGTTGTTTAGCCTCCATGTGTTTGTGTGTTTTTATATATATATATATTTTTTTTTCTGTAGGTGATGTGTAATCTTACAGAGTTGTGGTCACAGGAGATGCTTGAAATGATTTCAGTTTTTAAAAATGTACCAAGGCTTGATTTGTGGCCCAGTATGTGATCTGTTCTGGAGAGTGTTCCATGTGCACTTGAGAAAAAAGTGAAATGTGTTGTTTTTGGATGAAATGCCCTATAGGTATCAATTAGGTCATACTGGTCCAATGTATCATTTAAAACCTTTTTTTCCTTATTAATTATATGTCTAGATGATCTGTCTATGGGTGTGAGTAGGGTATTACTCTCCCACAATTATTGTGTTACTGTCAATTTCTCCTTTAATATTTGTCAGCATTTGCCTTATGTATTGAGATGCTCCTATGTTGGGTGTATATATATTTATAATTGTTATATTTTCTTCTTGGATTGATCCTTCGATCATTACGTAGTGTCCTTCTTTGTGTCTTGAAATGGTCTTTAGTTTAAAGTCTACTTTACCCTATATGAGTATTGCTACTCCCTCTTTCTTTTGATTTCCATTTGCATGGAATATCTTTTTCCAGCCCCTCACTTTCAGTCTGTGCACATCCCTGGGTCTCAGGTGGGTTTATTGTAGACAGCATATATAGGTGTCTTGTTTTTGCATCCATTCAGCCAGTCTGTATGTTTTGGTTGGAGCATTTAGCCCATTTACATTTAAAGGAATTACTGATATGTATGATCCTGTTACCATTTACTTTATTGTTTTGTGTTTGTTTTTGTAGGCATCTTTTTTGTGTTTCCTATCAAGAGACGTTCCTTTAGCATTTGTGGAAGAACTAGTTTTGTGGTGTGGAATTCTCCTAGATTTTGCTTGTCTGTAAAGCTTTTGAATTTTCCTTTGAATCTGAATGAGATCCTTGTTGGATAGAGTAATCTGGGTTGTAGGCATTTCACAATCATCACTTAAGTATGTTCTGCCATTCCCTTCTGGCCTGCAGAGTTTCTGTTGAAAGATCAGCTGTTAGCCTTGTGGGGATCCCCTTGTGTGTTATTTGTTGCTTTTCCTTTGCTGCTTTTTGTGTTTAATTTTTGTTAGTTTTATGTCTTGGCATGTTTCTCCTTGGGTTTATACTATGCAGGACTCTCTGGGCTTTGTGGACTTGGGTGGCTATTTCCCTTCCCATTTTAGAGAAGTTTTCAACTATAATCTCCTCAAATATTTTCTCATGGCCTTTCCTTTTGTCTTCTTCTTTGGGGAACCCTATGATTTAAATGTTGTTACTGTAGGTGTAATGTTTACTGTTGTTCTGTAGGTCTCTGAGACTGTCCTCGATCCTTTTTATTATTTTTACTTTATTATGTTCTATTTCAGTTATTTCAACCATTCCATCTTCCAGCTCACTTATCCATTTCTCTGCCTCAGATATTGTGTTGATTCGCTCCAGGGTGTTTTCCTTTATTTTTAATAGAAGGATACTTGCTTTGGTAACCAACAATATTGTATTGGTTTCTGCCATGCATCCACATGAATCAGCCATCGGTATACATATGACCCACCCTCATGAACCTCCTTCCCACCTCTCATCCCATTCCACCCCTCTAGGTTGTCACAGAACCCCGTTTGAGTTCCCTGAATCATACAGCAAATTCCCACTGGACATCTATTTTACATACGGTCAGTTCAGTTCAGTCACTCAGTCGTGTCCGACTCTTTGCAACCCCATGAATTGCAGCACGCCAGGCCTCCCTGTCCATCACCAACTCCCAGAGTTCACTCAGACTCACGTCCATCGAGTCGGTGATGCTATCCAGCAATCTCATCCTCTGTCGTCCCCTTCTCCTCCTGCCCCCAATCCCTCCCAGCAACAGAGTCTTTTCCAATGAGTCAACTCTTGGCATGAGGTGGCCAAAGTATTGGAGTTTCAGCTTCAGCATCAGTCCTTCCAATGAACACCCAGGACTAATCTCCTTTGTAATGGACTGGTTGTATTTCCTTGCAGTCTAAGGGACTCTCAAAAGTCTTCTCCAACACCATAGTTCAAAAGAATCAATTCTTCAGTGCTCAGCTTTCTTCACAATCCAACTCTCACATCCATACATGACCACTGGAAAAACCATAGTCTTGACTAGACGAACTTTTGTTGGCAAAGTAATGTCTCTGCTTTTCAATATACTATCTACGTTGGTCATAACTTTCCTTCCAAGGAGTAAGTGTCTTTTAATTTCATGGCTGCAATCACCATCTGCAGTGATTTTGGAGCCCCAAAAATAAAGTCTGCCACTGTTTCCCCATCTACTTGCTATGAAGTGATGGGACCGGATGCCATGATCTTAGTTTTCTGAATGTTGAGCTTTAAGCCAACTTTTTCATTCTCCTCTTTCACTTTCATCAAGAGGCTTTTTAGTTCCTCTTCACTTTCTGCCATAAGGGTGGTGTCATCTGCATATTTGGTTTATTGATATTTCTCCCAGCAATCTTGATTCCAGCTTGTGCTTCTTCCAGCCCAGCGTTTCTCATGATGTATGCTGCATATAAGTTAAATAAGCAGGGTGACAATATACAGCCTTGATGTACTCCTTTTCCTATTTGGAGCCAGTCTGTTGTTCCATGTCCAGTTCTAACTGTTGCTTCCTGACCTGCATGTAGGTTTCTCAAGAGGCAGGTCAGGTGACCTGGTATTCCCATCTCTTTCAGAATTTTCCACAGTTTATTGTGATCTACACAGTCAAAGGCTTTGACATAATCAATAAAGCAGAAATAGATGTTTTTCTGGAACTCTCTTGCTTTTTCGATGATCCAGTGGATGTTGGTAATTTGATCTCTGGTTCCTCTGCCTTTTCTAAAACCAGCTTGAACATCTGGAAGTCCGTGGTTCACATATTTCTGAAGCCTGGCTTGGAGAATTTTGAGCATTACTTGACTAGCATGTGAGATGAGTGCAATTGTGCGGTAGTTTGAGCATTTTTTGACATTGCGTTTCTTTGGGAGTGGAATGAAAACTGACCTTTTCCAGTCCTTTGGCCACTGCTGAGTTTTCCAAATTTGCTGGCATATTGAGTGTAGCACTTTCACAGCATCATCTTTCAGGATTTGAAATAGCTCAACTGGAATTTCATCAACTCCACTAGCCTTGTTCATAGTTATGTTTCCTAAGGCCCACTTGACTTCACATTCCAGGATGTCTGGCTCTAGGTGAGTGATCACACCATCGTTATTATCTTGGTGGTGAAGATCTTTTCTGTACAGTTCTTCTGTGTATTCTTGCCACCTGTTCTTAATATCTTGTGCTTCTGTTAGGTCCATATCATTTCTGTCCTTTATCAAGCCCATCTTTGCCTGAAATGTTCCCTTGGTATCTCTAATTTTCTTGAAGTGATCTCTAGTCTTTCCCATTCTATTGTTTTCCTTTCCCATTCTATTGTTTTCCTCTATTTCTTTGTACTGATCGCTGAGCAAGGCTTTCTTATCTCTTCTTGCTATTCCTTGGAACTCTGCATTCAGATGCTTATATCTTTCCTTTTCTCCTTTGTTTTTTGCTTCTATTATTTTCTCAGCTATTTGTAGGGCCTCACCAGACAACCATTTTGCTTTTTTGCATTTATTTTCCATGGGGATGGTCTTCATCCCTGTCTCCTGTACAATGTCACAAACCTCTGTCCATAGTTCATCATCTAGTCGCTTAAATCTATTACTCACTTCCACTGTGTAGTCACAAGGGATATGATTTAAGTCATACCTGAATGGTCTAGTGGTTTTTCCTACTTTCTTCAATTTAATTCTGAATTTGGCAATAAGGAGTTCATGACCTGAGCCACAGTCAGCTCCTGGTCTTGTTTTTGCTGACTTTATAGAGCTTCTCCATCTTTGGCTGCAAAGAATATAATCAATTTGATTCTGGTGTTGACCATCTGGTGATGTCCATGTGTAGAGTCTTCTCTTGTGTTGTTGGAAGAGGGTGTTTGCTATGACCAGTGCATTTTCTTGGCAAAACTCTATTAGTCTTTGCCCTGCTTCATTCCGTATTCCAAGGCCAAATTTGCCTGTTACTCCAGGTGTTTCCTGACTTCCTGCTTTTGCATTCCAGTCCCCCATAGTGAAAAGGACATATTTTTGGGGTGTTAGTTCTAAAAGGTCTTGTAGGTCTTCATAGAACCGTTCAACTTCAGCTTCATCATTGTTACTGGTTGGGGCATAGACTTGGATTACTGTGATATTGAATGTTTTGCCTTGGAAATGAACAGAGATCATTCTGTCTTTTTTGAGATTGCATCCAAGTACTGCATTTCAAACTCTTGTTGACCATGATGGCTACCCCATTTCTTCTGAGGGATTCCTGCCCACAGTAGTAGATATAATGGTCATCTGAGTTAAATTCACCCATTCCAGTCCATTTTAGTTCGCTGATTCCTAGAATGTTGATGTTCACTCTTGCCATCTCTTGTTTGACCACTTCCAATTTGTCTTGATTCATGGACCTGACATTCCAGGTTCTTATGCAGTATTGATCTTTACAGCATCAGACCTTGCTTCTATCAGCAGTCACATCCACAACTGGGTATTGTTTTTGCTTTGGCCCCATCCCTTCATTCTTTCTGGAGTTATTTCCCCACTGATCTCCAGTAGCATATTATGCACCTACAGACCCGGCAAGTTTGTCTTTCAGCATCCTATCATTTTGCCTTTTCATACCATTCATTGGATTCTCAAGGCAAGAATACTGAAGTGATTTGCCATTCTCCTCTCCAGTGGACCACATTCTGTCATGGTGGAGAGATCTGACAGAATGTGGTCCACTGGAGAAGGGAATGACATAATGTGGTCCTTACATCCCAAGGGACTCTCTATTCTCCATCTATTTTCCATGAAATGATGTAACCGGATGCCATGATCTTTGTTTTCTGAATGTTGAGCTTTACACCAACTTTTTCACTCTCCTCTTCCACCTTCATCAAGAGGCTCTTTAGTTCTTTGCTTTCTGCCATAATGGTGGTGTCACCTGCACAACTGCGGTTATTGATATTTCTTCTGGCAATCTTGATTCCAGCTTGTACTTCATTCAGCCCAGCATTTCTCATGATGTACTCTGCGTATAATTTAAATAATCAGGGTGACAACATGCAGCCTTGACATACCCCTTTCCCTCTTTGTAACCAGGCTGTTGCTCCATGTCCAGTTCTAACTGTTGCTTCCTGACATACAGATATCTCAAGAGATAGGTCAGCTGGTCTGGGATTCCCATGTCTTTAACAAATTTCCACAGTTTGTGGTTATCCAACAGTTAAAAGCTTTGAGATAGTCAATAAAACAGATATAGATGTTTTTTTTTCTGGAGCTCTCTTGTTTTTTTGATGATCCAGTAGATGTTGGCAATTTGATCTCTGGTTTCTGTGCCTTTTCTAAATCCAGTTTGAACATCTGAAATTTCACGGTTCACATATTGTTGAAGCCTGGCTTGGAGAATTTTGAGCATTACTTTACTAGCATGTGAGATGAGTCAATTGTGCAGTAGTTTGAGCATTCTTTGGCATTGCCTTTCTTCGAGATTGGCATGAAAACACGTTTTCCAGCCCAATGGCCACTGCTGAGTTTTCCAAATTTGCTGGCATATTGAATGCAGCACTTTCACAGCACCATCTTTTAGGATTTGAAATAGCTTAAGTGTAATTCCATCACCTTCACTAGCTTTGTTCGTAGTGATGCTTCCTAAGGCCTGCTTGACTTCACATTCCAGGATGTCTGTTTCTAGGTGAGTGATCACACCATCATGCTTATCTGGGTTGTGAAGATCTTTTTTGTAAAGTTCCTGTATGTATTCTTACCACCTCTTCTTAATATCTTCTGTTTCTGTTAGGTCCATACCATTTCTGTCCTTTGTTGAACCATTATTTGCATGATATGTTCCCTTGGTGTCACTAATTTTCTTGAAGTGGTCTCTAGTATTTCCAATTCTATTGTTTTTCTCTATTTCTTTGCACTGATCACTGAGGAAGGCTTTCTTATCTCTCCTTGTTAGTCTTTGGAACTCTGCATTCAAATGGGTATATTTTTACTTTTCTCTTTTGCTTTTTGCTTCTCTTCTTTTCACAACGATTTTTAAGGCCTCCTCAGAAAGCCCTTTTGCTTTTTTGCATTTATTTCTCTTGGGGATGTTCTTGATCACTGTCTCCTGTACAACACCACAAACCTCCATCCATAGTTCACCAGGCACTGTGTCTATCAGATCTAATCCCTTGAACCTATTTCTCACTTTCATGGTATAATCGTAATGGATTTGATTTAGGTCATACATGAATGGTCTAGTGGTTTTCCCTACTTTCTTCAATTTAATTCTGAATTTGTCAATAAGGAATTCATGATCTGAACCATAGTCAGCTCCCAGTCTTGTTTTTGCTGATTGTATAGAGCTTCTCCACCTTTGGCTGCAAAGAATATAATCAGTCTGATTTTGGTGTTGACCATCTGGTGATGTCCATGTGTAGAGTCTTCTCTTGTGTTGTTGGAAGAGGGTGTTTGTTACGATCAGTGAGTTCTCTTGGCAAAACTCTATTAACAGTGTCCTTCTCATTCAGTACTTCAAGGCCAAATTGTTCTGTTACTACAGGTATTTCTTGACTGCATACTTTTGCATTCTGGTCCCGTATAATAAACAGGACATCTTTTTTGGGTGTTAGTTCTAAAAGGTCTTGTAGGTCTTCATAGACACTTTCAACTTCAGATTCTTCAGCCTTGCTGGTTGGGGCATAGACTTGGATTACAGTGATATTGAATGGTTTGTGTTGGAAAAGAACAGAGATCATCCTGTCATTTTTGAGATTGCATTCATGTACTGAATTTTGGAACAACAGACTGGTTCCAAATAGGAAAAGGAGTATGTCAAGGCTGTATATTGTCACCCTGCTTATTTAACTTATATGTAGAGTACATCAGGAGAAACGCTGGGCTGGAAGAAGCACAAGCTGGAATCAAGATTGCTGGGAGAAATATCAATAACCTCAGATATGCAGATGACACCAACCTAATGGAAGAAGGTGAAAAGGAACTAAAAAGCCTCTGAATGAAAGTGAAAGAGGAGAGTGAAAAAGTTGGCTTAAAGCTCAATATTCAGAAAACTAAGATCATGGCATCTGGTCCGTCATTTCATGGGAAATAGATGGAGAAACAGTGGAAACAGTGGCAGACTTTATTTTTTGGGCTCCAAAATCACTGCAGATGGTGATTGCAGCCATGAAATTAAAAGACGCTTACTCCTTGGAAGGAAAGTTATGACCAACCTAGATAGCATATTGAAAAGCAGAGATATTACTTTGCCAACACAGGTCCGTCTAGTCAAGACTATGGTTTTTCAGTGGTCATGTATGGATGTGAAAGTCAGACTGTGAAGAAAGCTGAGCACCGAAGAATTGATTCTTTTGAACTGTGGTGTTGGAGAAGACTTTTGAGAGTCCCTTGGACTGCAAGTAGATCCAACCAGTCCATCCTAATGGAGATCAGTCCTGGGTGTTCATTGGAAGGACTGATGTGACCACATCATGCGAAGAGTTGACTCATTGGAAAATACCCTGATGCTGGGAGGGATTGGGGGAAGGGGAGAAGGGGATGACAGAGGATGAGATGGCTGGATGGCATCACTGACTCGATGGACATGAGTTTGAATGAACTCTGGGAGTTGGTGATGGACAGGGAGGCCTGGGGTGCTGTGATTCATTGGGTCACACAGAGTCATACATGGCTGAGCGACTGAACTGAACTGCATTTTGGACTCTTTTGTTGACTACGATTTCTACTCTAATTCTTCCAAGGGATTCTTGGTCATCTGAGTTAAATTTACCCCTTCCAGTCCATTTTAGTTCACTGATTCCTAAAATGTCAAGGTTCACACTCACCTTTACTATTTCCTTTTACCAGTCAATGAGCAGAAGGTAAATAAGTTGGCAGGGCTGTGTGGAGTGAGACGCCCATGGCCCTTTAACCCTGTGGTTCAGGCTTCACCTGTTAGCTGAAGATCACATGGCAATGAAGATGATTAAACACTATGGTGGGAGGCCCCTGGCTCACTCACATAAATCCTTTAAGCCAGCAATACTTCTTAGGATTAATGTGCTGATAGCAAAAGATTCACAAAAGATGCAATAGAGAAATAGCTTCTGGGACACAACCTTTCCTCTTGGGGCAAAGACAAGTAATCCTGTCAGCAAACCAACTGCAGAAGTTACATGCACAGTCAGGTGAGGCCTGGATAATGCATTTATCTGCAGTCTTGTCCCAGGGCTCCTTATTCCAGAACGGTAGGCCTGGCTGTAAACAATTTCAGGGGGTTAAGGGAGCCTAGCAGGTTTAATGTTACTCAATGTGGAATGTCCTTAGCATTGTTCTGAGTAGTCACTGAGAGGACCTCAACCTCTGACATGCTTAACAGCAGTCTGAGAGTAATGAGAAAGGGCTTAGTGTCAGCGGACTTAGCAGAAGCTTTACTGAACACCCAGGGCAGCTTGCATTGTTCATCAAAGTCTGTTTATCTCATAGTTGCTTGGACTCCTATACAGAAGCAACTCCCCCAACTGCACTCCTATGGGCCATAAAAACTTCACAGCAGGTATTAGACCAGCCTCATAAAGAAACTTGTGGCTCAGGCACAAGACAACTTATTAAATCCACTCCACCATGGTGCAAACACACCTACCCATCATGGAGATGTGATGCAAGAGTGCAGGCTATGCAAGGACATGGTGGGAGGAAAGGAGGGAGAAGGTGAGTTGCATGGAGAAAGTAAAATAGAAATTTACAAGATCATATGTAAAATAGATAGCCAATGGGAATTTTCTGTATTACTCGGGGAACTCAAACACGGTCTCTGAGACAGAATGAAGGGTGGGATGAGGAGGGAGATGGGAGGGAGGTTGGTAGTGAGGGACATGGGTGTACCTATGGAAGATTTTTGTTGATGTATGACAGAAAACCAAAAAATTCTCTAAAGCAATTATCCGTTAATTTAAAAAGTTTTCAAAAAAAGCCAATAACTACTGAAAAGAATGGGATTTGGTGTTTATAGAAGCAAAACATGCAGCATAGTGGATTTGACACAAAGGCATTTCCACAAGGCAGGACTTTAGAACACCCTTTCCTCCAAGGACAGGCTCCAGGATTCACCAGTCGATGAACCACTTACCACCTTAACACAGAAAGAATTGGATGTAGTGTTGTTGTTTAGTCACTAAGTTGTGTCTGACTCTTTCACAACCCCATGGACTGTAGCCCACCACGCTCCTCTGTCCATGGAATTCTTCAGGCAAAAATACTGGAGTGGGTTGCTGTTTCCTTTTTCAGGGGATCTTCCTGACCTAGGGACTGAACCAAGTCTCCTGCATTGACAGTCAGATTCTTTACCATTGAGCCACCAGGAAAGCTCCAATGCAGTACATCATCTTGTTAAATTAGAAACCACAGCAGCAGCTTTAAATATGGGCATTTCATATGCATGCACAAAAAGCAGGTGGCCCTAGTTCTGTTCCACCAGAATCACACCCTAAAATAAGAATTCTAGAGCAAGTAGTTTCCTTGGGAGATGTGCTTTACAGGGGAAGGATGGAGAGCTTCCATAGAGATAGAAAGGGAGCCAAGAAAACAGGCATTTCAAGAAAGATTCAGTTCAGTTAAGTTCAGTCACTCAGTTGTGTCCGACTCTTTGTGACCCCATGAATCACAGCACGCCAGGCCTCCCTGTCCATCACCAACTCCAAGAGTTCACTCAGACTCACGTCCATGGAGTCAGTGATGCCATCCAGCCATCTCATCCTCTGTCGTCCCCTTCTCCTCTTGCCCCCAATCCCTCCCAGCATCAGAGTCTTTTCCAATGAGTCAACTCTTCACATGATGTGGCCAAAGTTCTGGAAATTCAGCTTTAACATCATTCCTTCCAAAGAACACCCAGGGCTGATCTCCTTCAGAATGGACTGCTTGGATTTTCTTGCAGTCCAAGGGACTCTCAAGAGTCTTCTCCAACACCACAGTTCAAAAGCATCAATTCTTTGGCGCTCAGCTTTCTTCACAGTCCAACTCTCACATCCATACATGACCACTGGAAAAAACATAGCCTTGACTAGATGGATCATTGTTGGCAAAGTAATGTCTCTGCTTTTCAATATGCTATCTAGGTTGGTCATAACTTTTCTTCCAAGGAGTAAGCATCTTTTAATTTCATGGCTGCAATCACCATCTGCTGTGGTTTTGGAGCCCCCAAAAATAAAGTCTGACACTGTTTCCACTGTTTCCCCATCTATTTCCCATGAAGTGATGGTACCGGAGGCCATGATCTTCGTTTTCTGAATGTTGAGCTTTAAGCCAACTTTTTCACTCTCCTCTTTCACTTTCATCATGAGGCTTTTTAGTTCCTCTTCACTTTCTGCCATAAGGGTGGTGTCATCTGCATATCTGAGGTTATTGATATTTCTCCCAGCAATCTTGATTCCAGCTTGTGCTTCTTCCAGCCCAGCATTTCTCATGATGTACTCTGTATATAAGTTAAATAAACAGGGTGACAATATACAGCCTTGACATACTCCTTTTCTATTTGGAACCAGTCTGTTGTTCCATATCCAGTTCTAACTGTTGTTTCCTGACCTGCATAAAAATTTCTCAAGAGGCAGATCAGGTGGTCTGGTATTCCTATCTCTTTCAGAATTTTCCACAGTTTATTGTTATCCACACAGTCAAAGGCTTTGGTGTAGTCAATAAAGCAGAAATAGATGTTTTTCTGGAACTCTCTTGCTTTTTTGATGATCCAGCAGATATTGGCAATTTGGTCTCTGGTTCCTCTGCCTTTTCTAAAACCAGCTTGAACATCTGGAAGTTCATGGTTCACGTATTGCTGAAGCCTGGCTTGGAGAATTTTGAGCATTACTAGCGTGTGAGATGAGTGCAATTGTGCAGTAGTTTGAGCATTCTTTGGCATTGCCTTTCTTTGGGATTGGAATGAAAACAGAACTTTTCCAGTCTTGTGGCCACTGCTGAGTTTTCCAAATTTGCTGGCATATTGAGTGCAGCACTTTCACAGCATCATCTTTCAGGATTTGAAATAGCTCAACTGGAATTTCATCACCTGCACTAGCTTTGTTCATAGTGATGTTTTCTCAGGCCCACTTGACTTCACATTCCAGGAGGTCTGGCTCTAGGTCAGTGATCACATCATCGTGATTATCTGGGTCGTGAAGATCATTTTTGTACAGTTCTTCTGTGTATTCTTGCCACCTCTTCTTAATATCTTCTGCTTCTGTTAGGTCCATATCATTTCTGTCCTTTATCGACCCCACCTTTGCATGAAATATTCCCTTGGTATCTCTAATTTTCTTGAAGAGATCTCTAGTCTTTCCCATTCTGTTGTTTTCCTCTTTCTTTGCATTGATCGCTGAGGAAGGCTTTCTTATCTCTTCTTGCTATTCTTTAGAACTCTGCATTCAGATGCGTATATCTTTCCTTTTCTCCTTTGCTTTTTGCTTCTCTTCTTTTCACAACTATTTGTAAGGCTTCTGCAGACAGCAGTTTTGCTTTTTTCATTTTTTTTCCATGGGGATGATCTTGATCCCTGTCTCCTGTACAATGTCAAGAACCTCAGTCCATAGTTAATCAGGCACTCTATCTGTCAGGTCTAGTCCCTTAAATCACACTTCCACTGTATAATCATAAGGGATTTGATTTACATCATACCTGAATAGTCTAGTGGTTTTTCCCTACTTTCTTCAATTTAAGTCTGAATTTGGTAATAAAGAGTTCATGATCTGAGCCACAGTCAGCTCCTGGTCTTGTTTTTGTTGACTGTATAGAGCTTCTCCATCTTTGGCTGCAAAGAATATAATCGATCTGATTTTGGTGTTGACCATCTGGTGATGTCCATGTGTAGAGTCTTCTCTTGTGTTGTTGGAAGAGGGTGTTTGCTATGACCAGTGCATTTCCTTGGCAAAACTCTCTTAGTCTTTGCCCTGCTTCATTCTGTATTCCAAGGCCAAATTTGCCTGTTACTCCAGGTGTTTTTTTACTTCCTACTTTTGCATTCCAGTTCTCTATAATGAAAAGGACATCTTTTTTGGGTGTTAGTTCTAAAAGGTCTTGTAAGTCTTCATAGAACTGTTCAACTTCAGCTTCTTCAGCGTTACTTGGTTGGGGCATAGACTTGGATTACTGTGATATTGAATGGTTTGCCTTGAAAACGAACAGACATCATTCTGTCGTTTTTGAGATTGCATCCAAGTACTGCATTTCAAACTCTTTTATTGACCATGATGGCTACTCGATTTCTTCTGAGGGATACTACTGCCCGCAGTAGTATATATAATGGTCATCTGAGTTAAATTCACCCATTCCGGTCCATTTTAGTTTGCTGTTTCCTAGAATGCCAATGTTCACTCTTGCCATCTCTTGTTTGACCACTTCCAATTTGCCTTGATTCATGTACCTGACATTCCAGGTTCCTATGCATAATTGCTCTTTACAGCATTGGACCTTGCTTCTATCACCAGTCACATCCACAACTGGGTATTGTTTTTGCTTTGGTCCCATCCCTTCATTCTTTCTGGAGTTATTTCTCCACTGATCTGTAGCATATTGGGCACCTACTGACCTGGGGAGTTCCTATTTCAGTATCCTATCGTTTTGCCTTTTCATACTGTTCATGGGGATCTCAAGGCAAGAATACTGAAGTGGTTTGCCATTCCCTTCTCCAGTGGACCACATTCTGTCAGACCTCAGACAGAATGACCCGCCTGTCTTGGGTGGCCCCACAGGCATGTCTTAGTTTCATTGAGTTAGACAAGGCTGTGGTCCTAGTGTCATTAGATTGACTAGTTTTCTGTGAGTATGGTTTTAGTGTGTCTGCCCTCTGATGCCCTCTTGCAACACCTACCATCTTACTTGGGTTTCTCTTACCTTGGACGAGGGCTATCTCCTCACCGCCGCCCCTTCTGACCTTGAATGTGGAAAAGCTCCTCTAGGCCCTCCTGCACCCGTGCAGCTACCGCTCCTTGGATGTGGGGTTGCTCTTCCTGGCTGCCGCCCCTGGCCTCAGACGTGGGGTAGCTCCTCTCGGCTGCCCCACCCCCCGACCTCGGACGTGAGGTAGCTCCTCTCGGCCGTTCCTGCACCGTCACTGCCTGGCACTCTCGGCTGCTGCCCCTGACCTCGGACGTGGGTAACTCCTCTTGGCCGCCTCCTCTCAAGCATGGGGTCTTAGATTAAGGGAACTTAATCCTGCTGGAGAACTCTGCAAGCCTATAGTTATCTGAGTTACCATGTTTGAGGATGATGGAGCTGGGGTATTTATACTCCAGTTCTTAGGGGTCATAAAGCATCAATTCCCTGACATTTTCAGTCTGCCCTGAGCACTGACAAATTAGGTTTCAGGCACGAGGAAAAAACCTCCAAGCCACTGACGAGATGCTGGCAGTTTAATGTCTGGCTAGTAGGTGCTGTAGCCACGAGGCAGAGGGGACATGGGAAGGATCTGCCACACAGGTCTTCCTCAGATAATCTCCCAAATATTAGGCCAGGAGACAGAGTTTTTAGGCAAACACATTGTTTCCCCCAGATTATATTTTTATCTCTTTTCCTTCAAGCAGATCGCAATTTTCTGGAGTTCCATCACTAGGAGGAGGCAAAGGTACAAAAGAAGAAGCAGGTATTAGTTTGCTAGGGCTGCCAGAACAAAGTGTTACAGACTCGGTAGCATGCACAACAGAAATTCATTTTCTTTTATTAAAAAAATAATTTTTAAAATTTATTTTGGCTGTACTGGGTCTTTGTTGCTGCACAGGCTTTTCTTTAGTTTTGATGAGCAGCAGTTACTCTCTAGTTGTGGTGCACAAGCTTCTCATTGTGGTGGCTTCTCTTGCTGCAGAGCATGGGTTCTAGGGCACACAATGTACAACAGTTTCAGTTCCCAGGTTCTAGAGCACAGGCTCAACAGTTGTGGTGCATGGGGTAGTTGCTTCGTGGCATGTGGGATCTTCTCTGATCAGGGATCAAAACTGTCTTCTGCATTAGCAGGCAGGTTCTGTATTACTGCTGCTGTTGCTGCTGCTAAGTCGCTTCAGTCATGTCCAACTCTGTGCAACCCCATAGACGGCAGCCCACCAGGCTCCCCCATCCCTGGGATTCTCCAGGCAAGAGCACTGGAGTGGGTTGCCATTTCCTTCTCCAATGCATGAAAGTGAAAAGTGAAAGTGAAGTCGCTCAGTCGTGTCCGACTCTTAGCAACCCCATGGACTGCAGCCTACCAGGCTCCACTGTCTATGGGATTGTCCAGGCAAGAGTACTGGAGTGGTTTGCCATTGCCTTCTCTGTCTGTACTACTGAGCTACCATGAAAGCCCCAGAAATTCATTTTCTGACAGTTCTGAAGGCTGGAAGTCCAAGATTAAGGTGTCATCAGGTAAGGTTTCTCCTGAAGCCTCTCTCCTTGGCTTGTAGATGGTCATCTCCATCCTGAATCTTCAGATGGCACCTTCCCTGTGCATGCCCAACCCTGTTTCCCTTTATGTCTCCAACTTTCCTCTTCTTGTAAGAACCACAGTCAGAATGAATTAGGGCCCACTCATATGACCTCATTTAATGTTAATTACCTTTTTAAAGTCCCTATCTTCAAACAGAATCACATTCTGAAGTGCTGGGGTTAATGCCTCAACATGTGGAGTTGGAGGGGGGTTCAAAATTCAGCCTATGACAGAGAGTAATGGGCATATTCATCACTTAAATTTGTAAAATTTCTGTTCAGAAGAAAAGCAGTATTTTTACCAGGCTCAAGCAAACAATTAAGGCAAAAAACCAATAGGTGGAAATTTAACCACTGTCTTAATTTGGAAGAGACCTCTCATGAGTTCTTGGGATCTCAGTTCAGGATATGAGGATCACCTGCAATAAGATCAGCCTTGCCTTTCAGTAAATCTTAGCTCTATTGTATTAAATCCTGAAATGCAGAAATGGTAAGGACCTAAGAGAAGCAAAAGAGATTAAGAAGAGGTGGCAAGAATACACAGAAGACCTATACAAAAAAGGTCTTAATGACCCAGATAATCACAATGGTGTGATCAGAGCTAGAGCCAGACATCATGGAATTTGAAGTCAAGTGGGGCTTAGGAAGCATCACTACAAACAAAGCTAGTGGCGGTGATGGAATTCCAGCTGACTTATTTCAATCTTAAAAGATGATGCTGTGAAAGTATTGCAAAACCAGCAAATTTGGAAATCTTAGCAGTGGCTACAGGACTGGAAGAGGTCAGTTTTCATTCCAGTGCCAAAGAAGTTCAATGCCAAAGAGTGTTCAAACTATTGAACAATTGTGCTCATTTCACATGCTAGCAAGGTAATTTTCGAAATATTCAAAATCCTTCAAGCTAGGCTTCAACAGTATGTGAACTGAGAACTTCCAGGTGTACAATTAGAAGAACCAGAGATCAAATGGACAACATCTGTTGGATCATAGAAAAAGCAAGAGAGTGCCAGAAAAACATTTACTTCTGCTTCATTGACCATGTTATAAAGCCTTTGACTGTGTGGATCACAACAAACTGTGGAAAATTCTTAAAGAGATGGAAATACCAGGCTACCTTTCTTGCCTCCTGAGAAACCTGTATGCAGGTCAAGAAGCAACAGTTAGAACTCGACATGGAACAACAGACTGGTTCAAAATTGGGAAAGGAGTATATCAAAGCTGTATATTGTCACCCTGCTTATTTAACTTATATGCAGAATACATCATGTGAAATGCTGGGCTGGATGAATGTAATCAAGATTGCCGGGAGAAATATCAATAACCTCAGATATGCAGATGATACCACCCTTATGGCAGAATTCAGGGCAATGCCAAGCGAGGGAGGGAGTGAAATGAAAGGGAGAGGGCTGGTACTCCAGGAACCCACCGGGCCATGGACTTCATTTGATGGACTGGTCCTCTTTGTCAGCAACCCCCTATCAGTAGCCCATATGGAGACGGATGGAAGGAGTCAGCCCTCTCTGATCCCCTGCATTCTGTGTCAGCAGGATTAAAGGGTGCTTGGGCACATGGGACTGAAGTCCAGCCCAGGACTATGAGCTTGGAGGCCACTGTGTCAGGCTCCTGGTCTTTGTGGCCTTTGTGATTCTGTGTTTCTTCAGCTACATGAGGCCCTGAGAGCCCTGGGAGATGAAGTTCGGCTGTCTGTCCTTTGGACAGCCTTATGTGGGTGTCGTCTTAAATGGTGTCAAGACCCTGGAGACGTGGTGGTGGCCCATGCTATGTGGCCACTGGTACTGTACCCTGGCCGTCCACATTGCACACTGGGACTGGGAGAACTTGGCCTGGTGGGAGATGCTGGAGCAGAGGCCGGCAATGATATCTGCCCAGATCCAGGCCTTGCTGCAGGATGGGGACAAGTTTGGCTGTGGATTGATCATGGGCAAGTGACACCCTGCCCTGCGCTGCCTCCATGGTCCCGATACTGCCCTGGATCCCAGCCAGGTTGTCCTTGTTTGTTTTCTGTTGAACCAGTTGGTGGGGTGGGTGGGGCTGAGGTTTTTTTCGAGGAGCAGCGAGGAACCCTTGTCTGGGAGATGATGGCCCGAGGTGCCTACCACCTCTCTGGGCCTCAGTCCCCATTGGTGCTCTGAGGCAGAGGTGGGTCCAGGTCTGCACGTGGCACTTGTCTGTGTTTGTATCCCCACATGTGTCTGTGTGCCCGGCAGAGACCATGAGAGGCAGTAAAGCACCCAGCTTGGGTTCCATACCCACACTGCCTGCAGCCAGGCCTGAGCAAGTTCCTTTACTCCCCAGGGGTGAGGCCCCACAGCAACACCTGTCTGCTGGTAAATCCTTTGTGATTTACCTGATGTCTGCTGTCCTCCGCTGGGGCCCTCCTGCTCTGTCCCTGCAGCCTGCAGTGGGCAGACTGAGAGCTGCCCATGGCCTGGTGGCTTTGTGGAGTACCAGTCCTCTCCCTTTCATTTCTCTCCCTCTCTTGCTTGGCCTCGCCCTAAGTTCCCTTTGCCGAGGTGAGCCCATCTGAAATGCTCAGCCAGAGGACCCAGTTCAGCTTGGGTTCCCTCCATGATATGGTCTTAGTCTCAAGCAAGTGCAACTTTGAATGACCTTGTTCTCATTCTGTGTCCTGTCTTTGCACACAGGTCTCGTAGTCATTGGGGACACTTTGCTGTGCCCAGAAAACCTAGATCTCGACCAGGTGGAGGAGTTGGAGAATCAAGCCCTGCTACCCGACCTGCAATAGAAGTAACATGACTGCTCTCGCCTACCCTCACTGGCTGTTGCGGCCCATCCAAGGGAGGAGGGGGGGAGGACATCTTCCAGGTGGACATTCTCAAGCACCTGATCCCCTTTGGGCAGGAGGCCTGTCCAGACTGGGCTCTCGAGAGGAAAGTGACCTAGAGACCAGCACATGGTGACACCATGCAGTCACCACTGCTCTCTGGACTTACCCATCTGGTTTTGTCTGAATTGGCCCCGCACTGTGGTGCCCACTTGGTGCGGGGCCAGGGGCAGGGACTCCCCTCACACAATGCTGCTCTGGACTCAGCTAGAGACTCCGGGACTTTGACCTTTATGAAATGATGACATTGCCACTTGTTATGGCCCTGCTGGGTCTGGGTCGTTGAAAGAAATGTGTTGTTAAGAAACTTATCAGTGTTTTTCCCTCTCTGTTCTGGTCCAAACTCCCTGATGTTGGAACAGTGTCCAGGGGGTGATGGGGGAAGGCTGGGGGCGATGCTGTGCGTTGGCAGGCAGAGAGGCCCGCAGGCCCAGAAGTGGGCTGTGATGTTTCCTTGCATGTGACCCTTGCCCTACTGTAAAGTGTCCCTTGGCTCTCAAAGTGTGTGTGTTGGATGCAGGGCCTGGTTGCCTCATGTCCAAAGACAGGCTCCTAAATACAGCTGTGAGGGCAGAGCGACAAGGGCTGGTGTTCACCTGAGGAAACTTTGTACTTGTCTTTGATTTTGGGGTAATGTGTTTGCAAGGCGCTTGGCGGTTTGGGTGACCCTGCTTTCCAGTCAGCCTCTTGGCCGAGAGTGGGGAGGGGGCCCTGGATCGGGAGCTGGGATGTTCAGCTGTTGATCAGAAACTTGTGGCATTGTTGGCGGACCCAGGAGGAGCCCTTTCTGCTGCAGGGTGCATGGAAGGTGACAGCCCCCAAGGTCAGGAGCCCAGCTGGGTCGTCTGCTGAGCGGCACGCAAGGCCCAGGGACCAGTCTGTCCTGAGCTTGCCTCAGCACTCGGCTCATGGGTCAGACCCTTGGATGAGCCTGTGAAATACTACTGTTTCAGATGAAAGGGGACCATGGGGACTGGACTGAAGCCTGTCTGGGGCAAGGGTTTCCAGCCTGATCTGGCTCACCCTGTGCTATGTGTGAATACAATGGACAGATAGAAAGAACACAGATTCGCAGTTCTCCCTTGATTGTTTATTTACTCCAGTGGAGTTTTGCTTTACTTTAATAGAGCCAGAAATCTATTTTTGATTACAAGAGAGTGCTTTTGAGTATCCCTAGGAATCTGGCAGCTCAGGGATTGGGCTTGTTCTTGACCTGCTCACAGAGGGCACACTTATAATCTGAGGAATCTCCCTGCTCCTCCTCTGACTCAGGGGCCTCGTCTGGGGCCATGACTAAAAGGCCCGCCATCAGGATGGAGTAACAGGTGTTGTACAAAGTCATCACCGATTCATAATCTGGGTACACCAGGGCACTCTCAGGCAGTTCCCCTGGGCTGTCCCTTCCAGCAGTAGCTGGGGGCACAGATGTGGCATTGCTGGATGTGCCCTTTCCACTGGGGCTGCCCTGCTCACTGGGGAGATGGTTTCCCCCAGCCTGCCTGGCTACACTTCCCATAGACCCAAAGTCAGAGAACACAAATGAGCACTGGCTGAGGGTTCTGTGAGCAGTTGGCATTCCCTCCTGGACTTTGTTGCCACCCTCTTTGGTGAACTCATTGTGGTGGAGTTGAGGAGAGTATGTGGTTGCCACCACTCGCTTCTTTCTCTTTGGGGTTGCTGTTGTTCCGGTGGCAGGCTGAGAAGTTGTTCTGGGGTCACCTTTCCTCTGTATATTCTGCAGGAGGAGAGGTTTGTCTCTCTGAAAATTGGAGTTGTGATAGATCTGAAAGGAAACAAATCATTTTAGTCATGAGAGGGGAGAAGAGCCGTTCCTCATCGCCCTCCTCCTCACAACCACTCAGGCCATGCCTAAGTATGGAGACAAGGTCTCTTCATTCTGGCAGGTTATGTGGCCCTAGCATGTCACTCCCTAGAGCTCCTCCGGGGCTGTTCTCGCTTAAGTTGTTACTGGCCCTCCCTGACATCAAATGGCCCCTCAGGGTCTGGAATCACCCCTGTGGATCTTAAGCGGGGGTGGTGGAACACGACAAACCCTGCACATTCTCCTCTTTCTTTACCCATCCTATCATGAGAACAATGTTCTCCTGGGAAATGAAACCTGTCCAGCACTCAGCTCATCTAATCTAGTCTCCCCAGAAGGTCTTTCTATGTTACCATCATCTTCTTCTTCCCTGCACAGCAACCTGAAGGGCGGATTTTCCTGAACCCGTACAGGTTCAGTTCACGGATGAAGCTCTTTATGCTGTCTGTCTCGAAGATCTGGTCCACACCTCTGTGCTGGAGGACCTCCATCTGGAAGAGATCTGCCTCGATGACCACTGTGTCTCCCTTGTTGTTCCAGTGCACAGAGGTGAAGGTCGCATCCTCCACGATCCTCCAGAGCTTCCTGGAAAAGGACAGCCCAAGGACAGTGTTGTTCTCTTCTTTGTTGGCCATTTCTGGGTTCGGGCCCTGTGGGAGCAGATTGTCATGCAGACCTAGATCTGGGCTCTTGGGTTGGTCACCCTGCTTCTCCAAAGCCTCCCCTGAATCCACGTTTGGATCTGGGGTGGAATCATGGGGGTCCCCTGCTGTGGGCTCCCCATCAGTTGATGGGGCCAGCAGCACTGCCTTGTGGGAACTATGACTATCCATGGAGCCAGTCTAGCTCAGGAACATTATCTACCCAAGCAGTGAATGCTCAGGGCAAACGGGCCTCAGACCAGGGTCGAGGTGTCCCATAAATACTCTCTGGAGATTCTAGAATCTGGGTCATGGGACAGGCAGCCAATTAAGTGGCCTGCTTCCTTAACTGTTTCATGATGTCACAGAGGTGATGTGTAGAGTCAGCCCTGGCCCAGTGTGGGGGAGGGGGCATGGGGATGGAGATGGGATCCCCAGCTTGTCTCTTATCTGAAAGTACAGAAAAGTTTGTTTCAGGTTGCCTGCAAAGGCTCCCATCTGCTGCCAGGCCCCTTGTTTCAGGGGGCCAGGCCCTGGATGGGTTGACAAATATGCCCCTGGCTCCACTCCCCTCACTAACAATGTGCAGGCCTGTGACTGGTTTCTGCTGAAAGGCCAGGCCCTGGCGAGTCCCGGGTCTACTAACACCAAGAGAGACCCCAGGGGACAGATGGGCCCCTGGTGACTATCCGTCCCAGAAGATGGGGTCCATAGGGGGCTGATTGGCCTTGCCTGAGTTGATGCTCCCCATCCTCCCCCCTCTTCTGGCTTTGTGGTCTTCTGGCTAGTGCTACTGGTTGGTCAGTCCCACTCAGATGGTCCCAAAGTCAGAGTCCTGCTGTCCTGCCACCACCGCCCCCAAGGTTGAGTTCTCCCCAGAGTAGGGCTGTGCTCAAGCACAGTGGGAGCAACCTCATATTCCACTTGACTGTTCCCAAGCACCTGAGACACAGACTCCCCAGGAGCCTGTGTGGGAGGGCAAAGCCAGGTGCTCCACTGAGCTTGCAGTCTCCCAAGCTCTGCCCACCACCAGATGGCATCCCGCTGCAGATCACAGGCTGTTGCCTTCAGTTTCCAATGTTTCCCATAAACACCGCTCTGGTGGCCCTAGAGCCTTCACTTTGTGAACACCTGTGTGTGCTTTCCCCCTCCCCTTCCCAGATCCTTGGATTCAGCCTCCCTGGAGGCTTCTTCAAAAGCCCTGTTTCCTTTTGTCAATGGGGTGGTTGGGCTTCTGCTACCTCCAGTTCTGGCTGTACCTTCCCTTTGAAATACTTGATTGGGGGCTCAAGGCACAGCCTGTTCTGTTGAAAACAAGCACTTCACTGGTTCTCTTCGAGGCCAGCTCTGATCTTCTCCACCCCTGCCCCTGTCCCAACCACCACTGTGGACCTGTTCTCCTTTACCCAAATGGCAGGTCCATCGAATGATTTTGTTGGCTTATGGGTTAGGCACTTTTCAAGGGCCCTCCTTTACACACATTCACTCCCAGGGGCATGTCTGACTTGTTGAGCTAGATGTGTGACCAAAGGAAGCCCCCGTCTACCTGTATTTGAAAAAGGATGAGAGTCCGGGTGTGGGACTGGATGAAACCCAAGTGGCAATCATTGGTCTTCACTGCACATGAACAGTAGAGGAATGGGTTTGGAGATGCATCTTCTCTGGGATTTGTGGGCCACTGTTCTTGAAAATCACCATTTAGGAAATAGACTGGCACCTTGGAAAGGTGGACTTTGAGGACTCTAGGGCATTGTGTCCCAGTTCTGCCAGTAGCAAGGTCATTTGACCCGTGTGAGGGCCAGTCCCTGGTGTCTGAAAGGGGAGAGCTAAGAGGGTGTGGAAAAAGCTATCCCAGGGCCCTTGCTGACTAAGGACTTGTGGCCTGGATGAGCTCCAGGCTTCGACTTGGGCTTCCCCGTGGCCTTTCTGCTTCTAAGCAGGTTGACAAAGGTTTCCTTCTGGTCAGTTAGTCTGACTGGGACATGACTCTGGAGGCTGTGAATGTTGGTGGGGGCCCCTGGTGACTCCTTCAAATGGGATGGAAGGTCATGACATCTGTGAGCAGCCTGACTATGTGGCCTTTCTTGCCCCTTCCATGCTTGGAGTCCCTCCTCGCCCCCTGGGTCATGAAGAGGCCGCCTTTTCTGGTCCCCCTCCTCCAGGCACCACCAGGCCCTGGCAGTGGGTTTATGTGGCACTGAGGGGGTCTTTGTCAGCCGTGGCTTGGGACACTTGTGTTGTACACACACAAGCCCTCATGACATCCAAGGCCTGCCTTTCACAGCCTCTCTCTCATGCCCATGCACTTGGCGTCCCTGCCCTGGTGTCCCCAGCCCAGAGGCCCTCCAGCTGCTCCCCTCCCTCACTGTGGCTGGGAAGACCTGGAGCCTCAGGGGTCTGCTTGTGTTCCCTTCCCTCCCATATTGGAGGGGGCTCCTGTAGGGACCTTATCCCAGTGGGCACTGGGGCCATACAGTCAGGCCCTCCCTCCTTCCTGCTCAATGAGGAGCTGGTCAACCTGGCAGGTTCCATTGGGCAGGAGGCCCCATGGCAGCAGCAGGGACAGGGTGCCACCCTCAGGCTGGAGGCACTGGGACTGGACAGAGACACCAGCCCCCGGCAGAGTCAGTTCTCAGCAAAGCACAGAGAAGCCCAATAGTGCTTCTGATTCGCCTCATACCCCTCCTTCCATGGGCCTGCTTTTTGTCACCTCAGAGGCATCATGTAACACTGAGAAGAGGAAAGCATGAGAAGTCGGAAGGTTGGGCCACAGCCTGGGGTGGGTGGGAAGGGTGGGGGCTCCAGAGGAATTGAGACCAAGGTTCTGAGCCCATCCTGGCCCTCACTGGCAAGTGGTCTTGGGAAGATGCCCAAGCCCCGTGGCCTCAGTTCTTCATCTGGGAGGCGAGTGGGTGTGAGGAGCCCCGTGTGTTGGGCTGCAGGATGCATGTGAGGGATGAGACAGAGCTCGCAGGGCCTGGCAGCTGTTGGCCCTGTTATGACAGGGCAGGAATTTCTCACACTGTTGCCCCCAGTCACTCCTCTGTTCTCCACTGAATGGGGTTGGCTGCTTTGTTGTCCAAGGCAGGTCAGAGAATATGCACCTCAATAGGATATGGAATTCCTAATTAGCCAAACAAGATGTTTCATAAATAAAACTGAGAAACTTTTCTAGTTAGACTATAGTGGACCATAGTGTCACTCACTCAGTCATGTCGGACTCTGCAACTCAATTTATTGTAGCTTTCCAGGCTCCTCTGTCCATGGACTTCTCCAGAAAAGAATATTTGAGTGAGTTGCCATGTCCTTCTCCAAGGGAATCTTCCTGACCCAGGGATTGAACCCAGGTCTCCCACAATGCAAGCAGATTCTTCATTGTATGGGCTACCCAGAAAGGCCCATTTCCAGTTAGAAGACCTGTGAAATTTGGGTGCGGAGCACTGTTCCAACAGGACCCAAGCTGGTCCAGGAAATAGAAGCAAGAACCACTCTTTGCCTGTGTCCCAGCTGGCCTTCCATTCAAACCCTTTTTTTCATCATTGCATCACCAATAAATGTTGAGTCTTTGATTACAATGCCCAATTACAATGAAGATAATTAAAAGCTAGTTAACACCTTGAGTTCTGTGTCCTTAGGACCAGGAGAGGATGGGTTTCTGGGCATCACTTCAAGGGAGTGTGACAGGAGTTCTGCAGGATTCTTAGCAGATATGGGGTAGAAAACACCTACACTGTCCCTGTGGTCAGCAGCAATCTGACAAGATCCAGGACCCCTTCCGTCCTGTCCCAGAAAGAGATCTCTCTGGGGCTTATGCAAGATCCAAAAGGACACCTTACAGTAATGTCCTGTTTCCCCTCACTCTCACAATGCACCTCATGTGACTGTGGCTCCTAGACCATCGCTCTAGCTGTGGGGGTGTCCTGCTTCTCCCAGTGCCTGAACTGCTAACACAGGGCCTTTTACGGAGCAGAGGCCCCATAAAGGTCTTCAGATTAAATGAGCCATTGAGGAGGGGGCTGCTTGACTCAGATTAATTGCTACTTCCATTTATAACCCAGGCAAATCCAAATAAACCAAGATTGCTTAGCTGTACAAAATGACACAGAAAAAGTATATGAAGCAAGAATTCACCACTATCACTTTTTATTTTCTAATTCTTCCACCAACTATATCACTGCTAAATAAATTCACATTTCCAAAATCATTCTAATTCTAATTCCATGTTATCTTGTTCAGGACCACGAAATAAAATGGAAGTGTTCCCAATCTCTTTTACAAAACAGGAAAACTCTTGTTCTTGAACTGGATGAGTACAAGCACAGTGTGATCAACATCAGGGACATAGATACTGGAATGCATTGTCTTCTATAAAAAGGAATAACATTTGAGAAATTCCTAAAGAAAACAGAGATGAGTTTCCATGTCATTGTAGACAACAAGAACACAAAGATGCTGCACACCGGGTTCCCCCAACGGGCCCAGACCCTCACTGCTGAGAAGGCTGACCACTCCTTCTTCAGTCACAGAGGGAAGGATCAGCCTCCTTTTCTGCCCTCCAGGACAAGCTGTTGGACATGGGCCTGGAAGGAGCCTGGCTGCTTCTCTGGCTAAGAGTCCCCCTTCCTCCTCCCTCACAGCCTCTGCAGAGGGCTTAGAAGGAGCTTGGACACCTTCACCCGACTCTGTCCATATACTCCAGGACTTTCAACTTGCTGGTCTCTGCATAGGCCCGGGGACCCCACAGGAACTCGTAGCAAGGAGGGTCACCATCAGACACCTGCCGGTATTCCAGGTAGGTATCTCTCCTGCACCTACACTTGTGTCAGCAGCTCCCTGACCTTAGCATAAAGTGCTCCCTATCAGGACACACCCCCATCTTTCTGAGTGCTCCCCAGATCTCTTCCTCAGGGGCACAGTCATCCTCCACAGTGATCAGGCACAGGATCACCACCAGGAGGCCAGCCATGGGCAACCTCTGCCCATCCCTCAGCATCTCATTGAGGCTGAGGCCCAGGATGGGGATCAGAATATAGGTGTGCTCACTGGGGTTCACCTCCTTCACCTCCAAACCAAAGACCCACTGCAGGTACTCTGAGGTTTGATGGAAGACCACCAGGAAGTGGTCCTGGTAATCTTTGAGGACACTATTCAGCAATCCTGCTTTTGTGATTGGCTCCTTGGCAAGATACCTGCTAAGTAGGAATTGCCCAGCTCATTCTTCACCTGTAGTGCATCTTGGAGTGAAGATCTGGGATCTTCCGGATCATGAAAGGTGCTTGCCACTTCATCTTGCTTGATGAGTCCATAGTCTTCATATTGGCTCCCCAGAGTGGCAGCCATGGCAGTGGGAGAGGGGCAGACACCCAGAGGGCTCTGGGGGAGACTGTCTATTGCAGCTGCAGCCACCTCCTCCAGGATGCCCTGGACCAGGAGAGAGGAGGAGGAGGAAGCTGCATTTCCCTCTTCCACCTGATCCACCACCTCCTCCAACTCTTCCTCCTCCACCTCACCCCAAAAGAATTGTGTCTCCATCAGACCCTCATCCTTTCTTGGATCATGAAAGACTCTCTCAGGCTGACAGAGCTCATGCATCCCAAGCATGATGACTGGGGTTGAACTGCAGACAGGAATGAGGAAGGGTTACAGATGGGGACCCTGGGCCTGCGGGAGAAGGGGGCTGTGAGCGACCTCTGCTGAGAAACCCACCCTGGGTGGTCTGACTTGGGCCACTTACAGGTCTCCTCTTGAAGGGTGCTCTTGGCCCTCATAGAGAAGCTCCTCCTCAGCAGCCTGACTCCTGGCTACCCAAAGGAGGACGTTGGGTGTCTCTCCAGACAGCTTGAGGTTGCATGGTTGACATGTGGAGGATTAGGGCCTTGTGGGGTCCCCTCTGTTCTGGGATGGGGAGTCCCTGGTACACACTCAGGGGAACCAACTCACCTTGACTCTGGGAACAGCCTGGACCTCTTCTGTTCTCTGACCTGTGGACTCGGGCCTCAGACATCTGCCTTTGCCTCCTGGTTCTTGGAGCCCCTGTGAGAGAAATGGAGGGGCACCTCAGGGGTAGATTGTGGCACAGACTTGGGCCTTCTGTGTTGGTAGGAGGGGTGGACACTGTGAGGCCCCCACAGGCCACCACCCACAGGGTGGGTGGTCCTCTTGGGGCTCTCTTGTAATGCCTCCTTTCCCCTGGCACGGCCTGGACCCGCCCCTATGGGGACTTGCAAGGTAACTCAGAACAAGACCTGAGTCTTTACAGAAAGCACTGAGGGGCCCCAATGTGGCTGCACCTTCCCAGGGCCTCCCACAGGTCGTAGGCTGGGGAAATGCTTGGCCATCACCTCCTCCTCATGTCTGGCCTGGCCTCCTAAGACTCCCCTCAGAGATGGGAGTCTGCTCAGTCCTGCCTCGGGGTCTTGGGAGTCCAACCTCTGTGGATCTGACGCCTCCACCCTCCGCCCTAACACCTCACCTCCCGAGGCTCCTAAGCCAGAACTGATAAACTGCTCACCCCACTCTGGGGCCTCCAAGACCCACCACAAGGGCCAGGACCCCTCCCTGCCTTGGGGTCTAACAGCCTCAGTCCTTCCTCACATGGAGCCTGGACTCCAGGAAGGATACAGGATTCTCCCCTTCACCATTTTGAGGCCCTACCACTCTCACGAGGTCCCCAGTCTCTCTGAGACCTGGATGTCAGGAAATGCTGTACGAGGTCGTCCTGCCTGGGGAATACCAGGGTCCCCTGTGTTCTGGAGTCTGGCTATAGTCCTCCCTCAGGGTCCTCACCTTGACTCCCGCTAGGACCTGGGCTCTGTCCTCTCCACACGTGAGGCCTGGCTCCTCATACTAGGGCCCCAGTCTCTCAGACCCGGATGTCAGGAAGTCAGGAAAGGCCCAGTGAGCTCTTCTCACCCAAGGGTCTCCCAGGGTGGATGACAGGGGCGGGGATCTCTGAGTTCCGTCGGTCTTCCCTTGGGGTCCCTTCAGTCCTCCCTCAGGTCATTACCTTGTCCCCAGGCAGCACCTGGGATTCTCTCCTCTCCAAATATCTGGCCCCGTCCCAATTACCAGGTAGGCAGTCTCTCTGAGACCCAGATGTCAGGAAATGCTGCGCGAGGTTGTCCTACCCAAGGACTGCCAGGGTCCTCTGAGTTCTGGGGTCTGGCTCTCCACAGTCCTTCCTCAGGGTCCTCACCTTGACTCCCGCTAGGACCTGGGCTCTGTCCTCTCCACATCTGAACCCCAGCTAATCCCGCCAGGGCCCCAGTCTCTCTGAGACCCAGATGTCAGGAAGTCAGGAAAGGCCCAGTGTGCTCTTCTCACCCAAGTGTCTCCCAGGGTGGATGACAGGGGCGGGGATCTCTGAGTTCCGTCAGTCCTCCCTTGGGGTCCCCTCAGTCCTTCCTCAGGACATTACCTTGTCCCTAGGCAGGACCTGGGATTCTCTCCTCTCCCAATATCTGGCCCCGTCCCTCTTACCAGGTAGGCAGTCTCTCTGAGACCTGGATGTCAGGAAGTGAGGACCATCCTAGAGTGCTAATTCCACATCGAGACCTCCCAGGGCTGAAGGTAAGGGCAGTGACCTGTGGGGTCCCCTCAGATTGGGGTCCAGGATCCCCTGAGTCCTCTGTCAGTGTACTTCTTTTGACTTCTTGGAGGACCTGCACCCTCCCCTCTGCCCACATGTGATCCCACCCGTTATCCTAAGTCCCCACTTTCTCTGAGACCCTGGTGTGGAAGTCAGGACACCCTGTGAAGTGCTCATCCCACCGCCAGGGATGCCCAGGGCTGGCAGCAGAGGCGTGGAACTATGGGGTCACCTGTGTTTTCCCTCTGGGTCCTCATCCTGAGCTCTGGCAGGTCCTGGGATGCCGAAGTCCTCAGCAGAGACCAGACCCTCGCAGCAAGGGCCTCACTGCCCTGAGGCCCCTGGAGGAGGCTGTGGACATTCTAATATGGCTCCAAGCCCAGGGGTTCTTAGTGACTGAGGATGCCATGGGCTGAGATGATGTCCCAGGAGTCACTCAGCCTTCCTTGTGTTCTTCACCTTGACTCTCAGCTAGTCTGGGCATTGCCCTCTGCCCACCTGATTTTGCTTCCCTTAGAGACCCAGGCCCTCTCGATCCAGGACACCCAAGAGGGAAACCAGGGTTCAGGGCTGATTCCCACAACCCTGCTGGTGTCTCCCAGGGCTAAAAGCAGTGACCACCTGTATGTTCTAGGGTCCCAGAGTCCCCCTCAGCAGTCTACCTTGACTCCTAGCACACCTGGGCTCCTTCACACTTCTGACCTGAACTCGAGCTCTGTGACTCTCACTTGTCCCCTCGCAGCAAGATCAGTGATGTCACAGCTGGATGTCACACCCCATGGTCACCCAGGGCTGTCAGGTGAGCTGCACATGCATCCCCTAGGAACCCTCAGACTTCTCTGTGTCTCACCTGGGGTCTCTGCAGGATGTGGGCCCCTTCTTCTGTCCACAGGAGACTTGTCCATAGACCAAGACTCTGACTCCCTGTGTTCACTGAGGATGCCAGGCAAGGGGGTTAATTCGATAGGCTGGCCCGGGGTCCCCAGGAGTCCCAGGAGGCATGAAGTTGTATTCTATGGGACACTCTGTCTGGGGTGACTGGATCCTCTTGTTCTCACTGGAGGGGGCTTCCATGACCCTTTAGAGAAGGCTGCAGTCCCAACACATCCTGATGGCACAGATGCTTGTTGGGAGGCTGCAGCATCCATGACAGTGGAAGATACAGGGAACCACACATCTTCTCATGGGGGCCCCTCAACAGGCACCAGATTTCAGAAACTTTTTGTGGAAAAGATGTTTTAGCTGAATAGGGTTAATGACAGCAGATATCTGTCCATCACCAATGGCCAGAGTTTATTCAAACTCATGTCCATTGAGTTGGTGATGCCATCCAACCATCTCATCCTCTGTTGTCCCCTTCTCCTTCCACCTTCAATCTTTCCTAGCATCAGGGTTTTCTCATCAGGTGGCCAAAGTATTGTAGTTTCAGCTTCAACATCAGTCCTTTCAATGAATATTCAGGATTGATTTCCTTTAGGATGGACAGGTTGAATCTCCTTGCACTCCAAGGGACTCTCAAGAGTCTTCTCCAACACCACAGTTCAAAAGCATCAATTCTTCAGTGCTCAGCTTTCTTCACAGTCCAACTCTCACATCCATACATGACCACTGGAAAAAACATAGCCTTGACTAGATGGACCTTTGTTGGCAAAGTAATGTCTCCGCTTTTCAATATGCTGTCTAGGTTGGTCATAATTTTCCTTCCAAGGAGTAAGCGTCTTTTTGTTTCATGGCTGCAGTCACCATCTGCAGTCATTTTGGAGCCCCCAAAAGTAAATCCTGCCACTGCCACTGTTTCTCCTTCTATTTTCCATGAAGTGATGGGACTGGATGCCATGATTTTTGTTTTCTGAATGTTGAGCTTTAAGTCAACTTTTTCACTCTCGTCTTTCACCTTCATCAAGAGGCTCTTTAGTTCTTCTATGCTTTCTGCCTTAAGCATAGTGTCATGTGCATAACTGAGGTTATTGATATTTCTCATGGCAATCTTGATACAAGCTTGTGCTTCATCCAGGCCAACGTTTCTCATGATGTACTCTGCATAGAAGTTAAATAAACATGGTGGCAATATAAAGCCTTGACATACTCCTTTTCCTATTTAGAACCAGTTTGTTGTTCCATGTACAGTTCTAACTGTTGCTTCCTGACCTGCCTACAGATTTTTCAAGAGGCAGGTCAGGTGGTCTGGTATTCCCATCTCTTTCAGAATTTTCCACAGTTTATTGTGATCTACACAATCAAAGGCTTTGGCATAGTCAGTAAAGCAGAAATAGGTGTTTCTCTGGAACTGTCTCTCTCTCTCTCTTTTTTTTTTTTTTATGATCCAGCGGATGTTGGCAATTGGATCTCTGGTTCCTCTGCCTTTTCTAAAACCAGCTTGAATATCTGCAAGTTCATGGTTCACATCATGTTCAAGACTGGCTTGGAGAATTTTGAGCATTACTTTACTAGCGAGTGAGATGAGTGCAACTGTGTAGTAGTTTGAGTATTCTTTGGCATTGCCTTTCTTAAGGATTGGAATGAAACTTGACCTTTTCCAGTCCTGTGGCCACTGCTGAGTTTTCCAAATTTCCTGGCATATTGAGTGCAGCACTTTCACAGCATCATCTTTTAGGATTTGAAATAGCTCAACAGGAATTCCGTCACCTCCACTAGCTTTGTTCATAGTGATGCTTCCTAAGGGCTTATTGAATTCCCATTCCAGGATGTCTAGCTCTAGGTGAGTGATCACACCATCATGATTTTCTGGGTCATGAAGATCTTTTTTGTACCGTTCTTTTGTGTATACTTGTCACCCCTTCTTAATATCTTCTGCTTCTGTTAGGTCCATATCATTTCTTTCCTTTATTGAGCCTATCTTTGCATGAAATGTTCCCTCTGTATCTCTAAATTTCTTGAAGAGATCTCTTGACTTTCCCATTCTATTGTTTTCCTCTGTTTCTTTGCACTGATCACTTAGGAAGGCTTTCTTATATCTCCTTGTTATTCTTTGGAACTCTGTATTCAAATGGGTCTATCTTTCCTTTTCTCCTTTGATTTTGCTTCTCTTCTTTTCATGGCTATTCGTAAGACCTCTTCAGAAAGCCATTTTGCTCTTCTGCATTTCTGTTTCTTGGGGATGGTCTTGATCCCTGTCTCCTGTACAGTGTCACGAACCCCCATCCATAGATCATCAGACACTCTGTCTGTCAGATCTAGTCCCTTAAATCTATTTCTCACTTCCACTGTATAATTGTTAGGTATTTGACTTCAGTCATAACTCGATGGTCTAGTGGTTTTCCCTACTTTCTTCAATTTAAGTCTAAATTTGGCAATAAGGAGTTCATGATCTGATCCACAGTCAGCTCCCAGTCTTGGTTTTGCTGACTATATAGGGCTTTTCCATCTTTGGCTGCAAAGAATATAATCAATCTGATTTTGGTGTTGACCATCTGGTGATGTGCATGTGCAGAGTCTTCTCTTGTGATGTTGGAAGATGGTGTTTGTTACAACCAGTGCCTTCTCTTGGAAAAACTCTATTAGCCTTTGCCCTGCTTCATTCTGTACTCCAAGGCCAAATTTGCCTGTTACTCCAGGTGTTTCTTGACTTCCTACTTTCACATTCCAGTCCCCTATAATGAAAAGGACAACTTTTTTTTGGGTGTTAGTTCTAGAAGGTCTTGTGGGTCTTCATAGAACCATTCAACTTCAGCTTCTTCAGCATTACTGGTTGGGGCATAAACTTGGATTTCCGTGACATTGAATGGTTTGCCTTGGAAATGAACAGAGATCATTCTGTCGTTTTTGAGATTGCATGAAAACAGTGGACCACATTCTGATAAAATGTGGTCCACTGGAGAAGGGAATGGCAAACCACTTCAATATTCTTGCCTTGAGAACCCCAGGAACAGTATGAAAAAGCAAAAAGTTAAGATACTGAAAGATGAACTTCCCAGATTGGTAGGTGCCCAATATGCTACTGGAGGTCAGTGGAGAAACAACTCCAGAAAGAAAGAAGAGACAGAGCCAAAGCAAAACAACACCTAGCTGTGGATGTGACTGATGATGGATGCATGGTCTGATACTGTAAAAAACATTACTACATAGGAACCTTGAATGTTAGGTCCATGAATCAAGGCAAATTGGAAGTGGTCAAACAGGAGATGGCAAGAGTGAACGTTGACATTTTAAGAATCAGAGAACTAAAATGGACTGGAATGGGTGAATTTAAGTCAGTTGACCATTATATTTACTATTGTGGGCAAGAATCCCTTAGAAGAAATGGAATAGCTATCATAGTCAACAAAAGGGTCCAAAATGCAGTACTCAGATGCAATCTCAAAAACAACAGGATGATCTCTGTTCATTTCCAAGGGAAATCATTCAATATCACACCCCTGTGGATGCCATAAAAGTCCATCAGCCCCATGATCAATGTGCTTTAAATGACAGGCTTCCCCCTGCCTGACATCCAGTCTGCTCAGGGCAGTGAGCCTGCAGGAGAGCTTGGAATCCCCAGGATCTGGGAGAGAAGGGAGGAGAGGGTGCAGTGGAATGAGAGAGCAGGGCACTAGCCTGAACATAACAGCCATCTTCAGCAAGCTGTGCCTCTGACCCCCACATCCAGGAGCCTTCTCCATGCACACAGCCTCTGTCCCACATCCTATCCCTCCTCCTTGGCCCTTGTGTCCATTTCAGGAGGGATGGTGATCCGATGGGTCTGGGAAGGAATCCTGTGTCAATCTCTCATGGGTAATGATGCCTGGCTTCCCTGTGTTTTCTTCATTATGTGACCAGAGGCATCAGAAGGGAGAATAGCTGGATCATCCTTGACTGTTAGGGAGACAGGTCAGGCCTCTGGGGGGACAGGGCTTTTCACCCACATGAAACTCACTTTGAATATGTATCCTGCTGCTGATAACCCAATGAAATCATGGACACTCAAAGTCTGGATTTCTCCAGCTGTAAAATGGGCCTCATAACAGTACAAGGTGAAAGCATTTGTGTGAGTTCCCATTTGATGTGACCTGTCTGTAAGTCAGTGGATATAGCTATTGTTCCAGAGGGTCTGAGATGGACCTTCTCAAACATTGTGAAGGTTCTGAACCAGTACATATCTTTCGAACCTCATGGTCATTGGTTGATGCAGTTTTTCTTTGCTCCTTGAAAATCTTTTATGGAGAATGGTAAATCTCTCACATCAGAACTGTTACATATGGCATAACTGGTCTAGACCGAGCATAGGTGATGATCACGGTCCTGCCCAGGGCAGGGAAAATGCCAGGGGGAGGAGCATAAAAACCTCCTGCAGGTAGACCATCTTGATCCAAACCCGCTCCACAAGGCTCTGCAAAAGACAGTCCTCCCAGGGGACACACTGAATGTCTAGGGAATATTACTGCCTTGGACCTACTGCCCCTTCTCCCAAGTGCATGTTTCCTTTGGTGTGGAACCTCATTCCAAGTCTCCCCTGCACAGCCTGGAACTGGAGGGTCTCCTCTCCACCCTGTTACTTCAAAACCATTCTTCCTCACACAAAGTCTTTCAAGGTGTGAAACACTCTGAATTACCCATTTCTGGTACTAACGTGCTGTTTTCTTTACTGTTTTCAATTTCGTTTTCTGCTTTTCCTTCTGGAAAGCAGTCAGAATAGGAATTGTGTCCAGAGAACTTGAACCTGCTCACAGAATATGCCCAAAGCTGCCTCCTGATGGTTCGGGTAGGATTATAAAGTGCTTTAGTCTGGCTGTGCCTTTCCCAGATTGATCCCTAGTGATCAGTCGACCTGGGAAGTCACTTGATGATGTCACACACCCAGGCACACACACAGAATATCTACACACCTCTTAGAACGGCCAAACTTTGTTCCTGAGATGACACCACACTCTGTTGAGGATTTGTATCATTGAGAACTCCCATTCATTGTTGGTGAGAATACAAAATGTCACAGGCACGTTGGAAGACAGCTTGGCAGCTTCTTATAAAAGTAAACATGCTCTTACTGGATGATCCAGCAACCATATGGGTCTTTACTCAAAAGATATGAGAACTTATGTACACATGAATGCTATTAGCAACTGTACTTATTATTGCCAAAACATAGATGCAAACCAGACATACTTGAGTCAGTGAAAGGATCAACTTTGGTACATCTAGAAAGCAGAATTTAGTTTACAATTGTCCAAACTAATAGAATGTACAACACCAAGAGGAAATCCTAATGTAAACTATAATTTCTAGGTGATTATGACATATCAGTGTAAGTTCCTCAGTTATAATGAATGTATCAGCCTTGTAGGATTCTTAATAACAGAGGAGGCTATGTTTGTTTTGAGCCAGGAAGTAAATGGAAAATCACGTACCATCTCTCTATTTTTGTGTCCTTGGAAAAGTGCTTAAAAAAAAAAAAAGTCTTCATCTTCCCTGGTGGCTCACTGGTAAAGAATCTGCCTGCCAATGCAGGAGATATGGGTTTGACCCCTGATCTGAGAAGATCTCACATGCTGCAGAGCTAGTAAGCTGGTGTGCTGAAACTGTTGAGCCTGTGCTCTACAGGCCATAGGAAAATGAATAGGCTACCCACTCCAGTCTTCTTGGGCTTCCCTTATGGCTCAGCTGGTAAATAATCTGCCTGCAATGCAGGAGATCTGGGTTCAATCCCTGGGTTAGGAAGATCCCCTGGAGAATGGAAAGGGTACCCACTCCAGTATTCTAACCTGGAGAATCCCATGGGCTCTATAGTCTATGGGGTCACAAAGAGTTGGACAAGACTTAGCTACTATCACTAGAGCCCATGAGCCACAGCTGCTGAAGCCAGAGTGCCTAGAGCCCATGCTCTGTAGGAAGAGAACCCACTGCAGTGAGAAGGCCTTGAACTACAACTAGAGAGTAGCTCCTGCTCTCCACAACTAGAGTAAAGCCCATGCAGCAATGAAGACCCAGAACAGCCAAAAAAAAAAAAAAAAACTAATAAAAAAAATAAGTGTTGATGAGGATGTGGAAATATTGGAACCCTTAAACATTGCTTTTAGGAATGTGAAATGATTCAGCTACTGTGGAAAACAGATTTCAGTTCCTCAAAAATTAAATGGATTGATCATATGACTCAGCAGCTACTCTTCAGTAGAAAGGTTGAAGATCTAAAAACTGTTCAGTTGCTCAGTCATGTCCAACTCTTTGTGACCCCAGGGACTACAGCACGGCAAGCTCCTCTGTCCTTCACCATCTCTTGGAGCTCACTCAAACTCATGTCCATTGAGTTTATGATGCCATCCAACCATCTCTTTCTCTGTCGCCCCCTTCTCCTCCTGCCTTCAATCTTTCCCTGCATCGGGGTCTTTTCCAAAAAGTCAGCTCTTAGCAACAGGTGGCCAAAGTATTGGAGCTTCTGATTCAGCATCAGTCCATTTGATGAATATTCAGGGTTGATCTCCTTTAGGGTTGACTTGTTTGATCTCCTTGCATCCAAGGGCCTCTCAAGAGTCTTCTCCTACACCACAGTTCGAAGGCATCAATTCTTCAGCACTCAGCCTTTTTTTTATGGTCCAGCTCTCACATCCATACACGACTACTGGAAAAACCATAGTCTGACTATACAGACCTTTGTTGGCAAAGTAATGTCTCTGCTTTTTAATTCACTATCTAGGTTTGTCATAACTTTTCTTCCAAGGAGCAAGCGTCTTTTAATTTCATGGCTGCAGTCAGCATCTGCAGTGATTTTGGAGCTCAAGAAAATAAAGTCTATCACTGTTTCCATTGTTTCCCCATCTATTTGCCATGAGGGAATGGGACTGGATGCCAAGATCCTCATTTTTTGAATGTTGAGTTTTAAGCTAGCTTTTTCACTCCCCTCTTTCACCTTCATCAAGGTGCTATTTGTTACTTTTTTGTTTTCTGCCATTAGGGTGGTATCATCTACATATCTGAGGTTATTGATATTTCTCCTGGCAACCTTGATTCCAGCTTAAACCGGTACCCAAACAAATATATGTACATGCATGTTCCCAGGTGGCGCTAGTGGTAAACAGCCCACCTGCCAATGTAGTAGGTGTAAAAGACACTGGTTTGATCCCTGGGTTGAGAAGATTCCCTGGAGGAGAGCATGGCAAGCCACTCCAGTATTCTTGCCTGGAGAATCCCATGGACAAAGGAGCCTTGCAGGTTAGTCTATGGAGTGGCAAAGAGTCAGACACGAGTGAAGCAACTTAACACACATATGTTCATGCAGCACATCCAATAGCCAAAAGTGGAATAAGCCAAAATATCCATAGTCGCTCAGTCGGTGAAGAATCTACCTGCAATGAGGGGGAGCTGGGTTTGATCCCTGGGTTGGGAATATCCCCTGGAGAAGGGAATAGCTACCCACTCCAGTATTCTGGCCTGGAGAATTCCATGGAATGTATAGTCCATGGGGTTTCAAAGAGTTGGACACGACTGAGTGACTTTCATTTTCACTATCCATAAACACAGGAACAGATAAATGAATTTTGGGAGATACATACAATGGAATATTCCATCGACATATAAAAAGAATGAAGTACTGATGCATCATGCTATACCATGGATGACTTTTGAAAGCATCCTGCTAGTTGAAAGAATCCAGACACAAAGGATCATGTATTGTATGATTCCATTTCTATAAAATGTTTGAAATAGATTAATCTGTAGAGGCAGAATGCAAATTGGTAGTTGCCAGGCATTATGGGAGAAGGGATGGGGAGCAACTGCTTAATGGGTACTGGGTTTCCTTCTGGGATGAGAGATTAATTAAAGGTTTCTATATGGATGATAACCTTCCCCAGAAAGCCCCCAAATCAGTCTTTAACCCAAGAATGAATAAAAAGGGGTTCTTCTCTAAAGAAACTGAATAAATTATCTGGGGGAAGGCTAGGAAAGCTGGAGTGAGTGTTGAAACTACTGCTCACCAAAAAAAAAAAAAAAAAAAAACCTCTCCATATTAGGACATTTTGCAGGACACACAATAAAACTATCAGCGCACTGCCTCTTCATTTTAAAACAAAGCCTGCAAATCAATAGCTCCCACCCTGTACACAGAGCTGCCAGTCAGCCTGGTTCTTTGGTGTAATCAGCTGGCAAAGAAAGGTCAAACATTTGAGGATGGCATACAAGGTGACAGAGCAATACCAAGGAGAACAAACGGCCAAGCTGGCCCTAGGGGACTAAGACAGAGAAAATAATTCTATTTATTTATTTATTTATTTGGCCTTGCCGTGCAACATGCAGGATCTTAGTTCTCTGACCATGAATCAAACTCAAGACCCCTGCAGTGGAAGTGTGGTGTCTTAACTACTGGACCACCAGGGAAGTCCAAGAAGAGTTGTTGTTGTTGTTGTTGTTGTTTGGGGGGGGGGGGCTGTGCTGGGTTTCATACTGTACATTGAGAAACCCAAGAAGAGTATGAAAAGGCAAAATGATAGGATACTGAAAGAGAAACTCCCCCAGGTCAGTAGGTGCCCAATATGCTACTGGAGATCAGTGCAGAAATAACTCCAGAAAGAATGAAGGGATGGAGCCAAAGCAAAAAGAATACCCAGCTGTAGATGTGACTGGTGATAGAAGCAAAGTCCAGTGCTGTAAAGAGCAATATTGCATAGGAACCTGGAATGTCAGGTCCATGAATCAAGGCAAATTGGAAGTGGTCAAACAAGAGATGGCAAGAGTGAATGTCGACATTCTAGGAATCAGCGAACTGAAAGGGACTGGAATGGGTGAATTTAACTCAGATGACCATTATATCTACTACTGTGGGCAGGAATCCCTCAGAAGAAATGGAGTGGCCATCATGGTCAACAAAAGAGTCCAAAATGCAGTACTTGGATGCAATCTCAAAAACGACAGAATGATCTCTGTTCGTTTCCAAGGCAAACCATTCAGTATCACAGTAATCCAAGCCTATGCCCCAACCAGTAATGCTGAAGAAGCTGAAGTTGAACGGTTCTATGAAGACCTACAAGATCTTTTAGAACTAACACCCAAAAAAAGTGTCCTTTTCATTATAGGAGACTGAAATGCAAAAGTACGAAGTCAAGAAACACCTGGAGTAACAGGCAAATTTGGCCTTGAAATAGGGAATGAAGCAGGGCAAAGACTAATAGAGCTTTGCCAAGAAAATGCACTGGTCATAACAAACACCCTCTTCCAACAACACAAGAGAAGACTCTACACATGGACATCACCAGATGGTCAACACTGAAATCAGACTGATTATATTCTTTGCAGCTAAAGATGGAGATGCTCTATACAGTCAGCAAAAACAAGACCAGGAGCTGACTGTGGCTCAGACCATGAAATCCTTATTGCCAAATTCAGACTTAAATTGAAGAAAGTAGGGAAACCCACTAGACCATTCAGGTATGACCTAAATCAAATCCCTTATGATTATACAGTGGAAGTGAGAAATAGATTTAAGGGCCTAGATCTGATAGATAGAGTGCCTGATGAACTATGGAATGAGGTTCGTGACGCTGTACAGGAGACAGGGATCAAGACCATTCCCGTGGAAAAGAAATGCAAAAAAGCAAAATGGCTGTCTGGGGAGGCTTTACAAATAGCTGTGAAAAGAAGAGAAGCAAAAAGCAAAGGCGAAAAGGAAAGATATAAACATCTGAATGCAGAGTTCCAAAGAATAGCAAGGAGAGATAAAAAAGCCTTCCTCAGCTATCAATGCAAAGAAATAGAGGAAAACAACAGAATGGGAAAGACTAGGGATCTCTTCAAGAAAATCAGAAATACCAAAGGAACATTTCATGCAAAGATAGGCTCAATAAAGGACAGAAATGGTATGGACCTAACAGAAGCAGAAGATATTAAGAGGAGATGGCAAGAATGCACAGAATAACTGTACAAAAAAGATCTTCACGACCCAGGTAATCATGATGGTGTGATCCCTGATCTAGAGCCAGACATCCTGGAATGTGAAGTCAACTGGGCCTTAGAAAGCATCACTATGAACAAAGCTAGTGGAGGTGATGAAATTCCAGTTGAGCTATACCAAATCCTGAAAGATGATGCTGTGAAAGTGCTGCACTTAATATGCCAGCAAATTTGGAAAACTCAGCAGTGGCCACAGGACTAGAAAAGGTCAGTTTTCATTCCAATCCCAAAGAAAGGCAATGCCAAAGAATACTCAAACTACTGCACAATTGCACACATCTCACACGCTAGTAAAGTAATGCTCAAAATTCTCCAAGCCAGGCTTCAGCAATACGTGAACCATGAAATTCCTGATGTTCAAGCTGGTTTTAGAAAAGGCAGAGGAACCAGAGATCAAATTGCCAACATCCACTGGATTATGGAAAAAGCAAGAGAGTTCCAGAAAAGCATCTATTTCTGCTTTATTGACTATGCCAAAGCCTTTGACTGTGTGGATCACAATAAACTGTGGAAAATTCTGAAAGAGATGGGAATACCAGACCACCTGATCTAACTCTTAAGAAATTTGTATGCATGTCTGGAAGCAACAGTTAGAACTGGACATGGAACAACAGACTGGTTTCAAATAGGAAAAGGAGTTCGTCAAGGCTGTATATTGTCACCCTGTTTATTTAACTTCTATGCAGAGTACATGATGAGAAACGCTGGACTGGAAGAAACACAAGCTGGAATCAAGATTACCAGGAGAAATATCAATAACCTCAGATATGCAGATGACACCACCCTTATGGCAGAAAGTGAAGAGGAACTCAAAAGCCTCTTGATGAAAGTGAAAGTGGAGAGTGAAAAAGTTGGCTTAAAGCTCAACATTCAGAAAACGAAGATCATGGCCTCCGGTCCCATCACTTCATGGGAAATAGATGGGGAAACAGTGTAAGACTTTGTTTTTCTGGGCTCCAAAATCACTACAGATGGTGACTGCAGCCATGAAATTAAAAGATGCTTACTCCTTGGAAGGAATGTTATGACCAACCTAGATAGCATATTCAAAAGCAGAGACATTACTTTGCCAACAAAGGTCCGTCTAGTCAAGGCTATGGTTTTTCCTGTGGTCATGTATGGATGTGAGAGTTGGACTGTGATTAAGGCTGAGCGCCGAAGAACTGATGCTTTTGAACTGTGGTGTTGGAGAAGACTCTTGAGAGTCCCTTGGCCTGCAAGGAGATCCAACCAGTCCATTCTGAAGATCAGCCCTGGGATTTCTTTGGAAGGACTGATGCTAAAGCTGAAACTCCAGTACTTTGGCCACTTCATGCGAAGAGTTGACTCATTGGAAAAGACTCTGATGCTGGGAGGGATTGGGGGCAAGAGGAGAAGGGGACGACAGAGGATGAGATGGCTGGATGGCATCACTGACTCGATGGACGTGAGTCTGAGTGAACTCCGGGAGTTGGTGATGGACAGGGAGGCCTGGCGTGCTGCAATTCATGGGGTCGCAAAGAGTCGGACACGACTGAGTGACTGATCTGATCTGTGCTGGGTTTTCACTGCTTCATATGGGCTTCTCTAGTTGCAGTGAATGGGTGCTACTCTTCTTCTCTGTGACCTTCTCTTGAGGTGACTTCTCTTGGAGCAAAGGCTCTAGGGTTCATTTGCTTAGTTGCTCTGTGGCATGTGGGATCTTAGTTCCCAGATCAGGGATCGAGCCTGTGTCTCTGCACTGCTGGATGTATCTTAACCACTGGACCACCAGGGAAGTCCCTCTAAGAATAATTTTGAAAGGACAAACAAAAACATATTTTATAAACATCATCAGAAAGATTTGAGAAGCAATTGAATATATGAAACAAGAATCGTTTGCTATAGAAAAATTCCAACAGAACATGAAATACCACTTGGAAATTAAAACTATAGCTACAAAATTCAACACTCAATAAAAGAACTGAAAAGTCAAATTGAGATACACTTTTACAATGTTGAGCTGAAATACAGTAAAGGACACCATTAAGGGCTGGCAAGAGTGTAGAGCGATTCAAACTTTTACATCGCTTGTAGGAGTGTTTATTGATACAGCCATTTTGGAAAACTCTGTGGCAGAATTTAACAAAAGCTAAATATCTGCCTACCTCATGAACTAGCAACTCTACTCCAAGGCATATGCCCAACAGATGTGAGACTTCTGGCCACCAAAAGACATGGACAACAGTGTTCATAGTATTATTCAGAACAGCCCCTGACTGGAAGCAACCCTAAGGTCCTTCGTTTGTATCCAATAATTTGGGTAGACAAACTGCGATATCATCACAAAATGGAATACAATGCAGCAGTGAAAAGAACAAACTACTGATAAAAGCAAAACATAGTTAAATTCCAAAAACATAACGTTGATTGCAAGAAGCCAGACATCAAAGAGTATATAGTGCGAAATGACATTTACAGAAAGTTCTAGAAGAGCAGAACAGCTCTGTGGTGATAAGATCAGAACAGTGGTTATCTTTGGAGGAAGGTATGGAACAGGAGTCGGACATGAGGAAGTCTTTAGGCATGCTGGAAATGTTCTAGTATGGTATCTGGTTAGTGATTACATGGGTGAGTACATATGAAGCAAATTAAGATCTACACCTAAGATGTGTGCAGTTTAGTGCATATCAGTTATACCTCAAAAACAGGCAAACAAAATCTAGGGAGTGTGAAACAAAATATGAGACGGTTAGGAAGACCAAGATCTTACTAAGTTACAGAAATGGAAAAGAAAACACAGAGGGGAGGAAATTAAAGATACATTAGAAAAATAACTTTAGAGCTAAAGAATAACCAGTTCATACTGAATAGGTTTATTGAGTATCTAGCACAATGAATGAACACACTTCCAAGTTTATGCATAGTTTGTGAAAGTTCAGAACACCAAGGATAGGAAAAGATTCTAAAAGCTTGTACACTTTACAAAAAGTATATAAAGTTTCAGCTTTAAGTTTTATATACAGCCAAACTGTCGAGGAAGTATGTGAACTGATTAAAGACTTTTTTAGATATGCAAGAATTCAAAACCTTATCTCCTGCTTGACCCTTTTGTAAGAGATTACTTAAGGGTGTACTCTAGCAACCAAAGGAAATACAGAGAGACACCACTGTCGCTAACCTCACCATAATTTATTGATGTATATATGTAATATTCATATCATTAGAAAACTATATCTATGCAACCTGCCCCCGCCGCCCCCACCTTCCCCCCCCCTCCCCACCCCCAACACATACACACACACACACACATTTTTAAGTTGCATAGTTTTTCAAAATTATTTTCTGAGTAAACAAGCCAAAAGGGAGATCACTGTATCTGTCTCTCCTTCCATGTTGCTCAGGCACACACACACACACACACACACACACACACACAAAAGAAAACTATATCTATTAATATAATTAATATAATAAAATCAAATTATCTCTGAAAGACCATCCAAGTTTCAGAAATCCCTGTAGGGTTGGCTGAAGCATTTTGTGAGATGGCATCACAGCCCACCCTCTCTATCTGCCCAGTCCCGATTCCTTCCCTTTTTTCTCCTCCTTCATTCCCTTCCACCTTCTTCATTCCCTTCCACAGATGTTGATGTTGAGAAAACTCCCAAAGAAACTCTTGCATACTAATCTCATCTTAGAGCATGCTTCTGTGGGAACCCAACCTGCAAAAAAATTGTCAGAAAGTTGGGAAGAGAAAATAGGGATATTATTTAAAGATGTGAAAGTAGCCAATAAAAGATTGAAAAATAGTGGTTTGTCTATACACTAGGAGGAAAGGGGACACTTTCTGCCAGAACTGAAATGGAGTTCAAGTGGATAAACCTCTAAAGATTCATTTTGTCTAAGGAAGAAGCCCTGAAGAGGCAAATGAGGAAAGAACGGGAGTTAGGAATGGCTCTTCCTCAGGAACAGATGACTTTGAAGGATGTGGCCATCAAATTCATGCATGAGGAGTGGGAATGCCTGGACCCTGCTCAGAGGGCCTTGTTCAGGAATGTACTGTGGGAGACCTACAGGAACTTGATCTCTGTGGAGACCTCTCATATACATGTGTCAAGAACTTACAACTGAAAGCAGACACTGATAGAAGACAAATATTCCAAATGGTGATTTTGCCTAGATACTAAAGGAACAAAAAGAGACATCTTTACCTCAGAGACGTAGCGGAAAATATATCACTTTGTGTCTTACCATTAACAGGCATTGCTTGACAGTGGACTTAACCCCAGCCACCTAAATGAAAGCATCAAGTTCTAACCACTGAGCTTCCAGGGAATTCCAAGATGCAGATGTTATCTTGGTTGCACTGTTCTACTTCTTTGATCTATGGAAACAAACAACAAGTTAGGCAAGATATTGTGCGATTAAAATATTGCAAGGTCTTCTAGGGCTGAAGTGAGTAGAGCTTGGGGGTTTCTTTAAGGTTGAAGTGAAAGTGTTGGTTATTCAGCCGAGTCTGACTCTTTGCAATCTCATGGACTGTAGCCTGCCAGGCTCCTCTGTCCATGGGATTCCTCAGGTGAGAATACTGAAGAAGAGAAAAGGGTGCTTCCTGCACTTTCCTTTGAGGAGCCTTTTTCTGCCCAAAGCTGTCTACAAATCCCCACTTGTTAGAACATGATTCTATTTCTATGGGAACATAGGTGAATGGCTATTTTCTGCAACATTTCATGCTGAGATAGGGTGCTATATTCTCAAACTGGAAAATATCCATGTGGACCTGTAGCATCTTTTTTTTTTTTTTCTCCTTACTGAGGGGTAATTGCTTTATAATGTCGTGGTGATCTCTGATGTACATTAGCATGAATCAGTCACAATTCTATGTGTCCCCTCCTTCATAACCCTGCCTCCCTCACCCCCATTCCACTCTTCTAGGTCATCCCAGAGTGCCAGAATGGGCTCCCTGTGTTATAGAGTGGCTTCCCACTGGCTATTTTATACACTGTAGTGCTGCTTTCAATGCTGCTTTCTCAATTATTCCTAGCCTCCCCCTCCCCAGCCGTGTCCACAGATGTGTTCTCTACATCTGTGTCTCCATTCCTTCTCTGTAAATAGGTTCACCAGCACTGCTGTACTAGATTCCTTATGTGTGTGTGTGTGTGTGTGTGTGTGTGTTGGTGTATGATATTTGTTTTCTCTTTTTGAATTCACTCTGTATGACAGGCTCTGGGCTTGTCCACCTCACTACAATTGACTCAAACTCATTCCTTTTTATGGCTGAGATGAGAAATGCTGGGCTGGAAGAAGCACAAGCTGGAATCAAGATTGCTGGGAGAAATATCAATAACCTCAGATATGCAGATAACACCACCCTTATGGCAGAAAGTGAAAAGGAACTAAAAAGCCTCTTGATGAAAGTGAAAGAGGAGAGTGAAAAAGTTGGCTTAAAGCTCAACATTCAGAAAACTAAGATCATGGCATCTGGTCTCATCACTTCATGGGAAATAGATGGGAAAACAGTGGAAACAGTGTCAGACTTTATTTTTCTGGGCTCCAAAATCACTGCAGATGGTGATTGCAGCCATGAAATTAAAAGACGCTTACTCTTTGGAAAGAAAGTTATGACCAACCTAGATAGCATATTAAAAAGCAGAGATATTACTTTGCCAACAAAGGTCTGTCTAGTCAAGGCCATGGTTTTTCCAGTGGTCATGTATGGATGTTAGAGTTGGACTGGGAAGAAAGCTGAGCATCAAAGAATTGATTCTTTTGCACTGTGGTGCTGGAGAAGACTCTTGAGAGTCCCTTGGACTGCAAGGAGATCCAGCCAGTCCATCCCAAAGGAGACCAGTCCTGGGTGTTCATTGGAAGGACTGATGCTGAAGCTGAAACTCCAGTACTTTGGCCACCTCATGCGAAGAGCTGAGTCATTGGAAAAGACCCTGATACTGGGGGGAATTGGGAGCAGGAGGAAAAGGGGATGACAGAGGATGAGATTGCTGGATGGCTTCACTGACTCGATACACATGAGTTTGAGTGAACTCCTGGAGTTGGTGATGGACAGGGAGGCCTGGTGTGCTGCGATTCAAGGGGTCACAAAGAGTCGGACATGACTGAACGACTGAACTGAACTGAACTGAAAGTTCCATTGTATTTATGTACCACATCTTCTTCATACATTCATCTGTCACTGGACATCTGGGTTTCTCCCATGTACTGACTATTGTGTAGCATCTCTTTAATACCAGATTTTTCCAAGAGAATGCACTGGTCATAGCAAACACCCTCTTCCAACAACACAAGAGAAGACTCAGAACATGGGTATCACCAGATGGTCAATACCAAACTCAGACTGATTATATCCTTTGCAGCCAAAGATGGAGAAGCTCTATATAGTCAGTAAAAATAAGAGTGGGAGCTGACTGTGACTCAGATAATGAACTCCTTATTGCCAAATTCAGACTTAAAATGAAGAAAGTAGGGAAAACCACTAGACCATTCAGGTGTGATCTAAATTAAATCCCCAATGATTATACAGTGGGAATGACAAACATATTCAAGGGATTAGATCTGAAAGAGTACCCGAAGAACTATATTTAGAGGTTCGTGACATTGTACAGGAGGCAGTGACCAAGACCACCTCAAAGAAAAGGAAATGCAAAAAGGCAAAATGGTTGTCTGAGGAAGCCTCAGAAATAGATGAGAAAAGAAGACAAGTGAAAGACAAAGGAGAAAATGAAAGATATACCCATTTGAATGCAGAGTTCCAAAGAATAGCAAGGAGAGATAAGAGATCCTTCCTTGGTGATCAATACAAAGAAATAGAGGAAAACCATAGAAAGGGAAAGACTAGAGATCTCTTCAAGAAAGTTAGAGATACCAAGGGAACATTTCATGCAAAGATGGGGACAATAAAGAACATAAATGGCATGGACCTAACAGAAGCAGAAGATATTAAGAGGTGGCAAGAATACACAGAACAACCATACAAAAGAGATCTTCTTGACCCAGATTACCATGATGGTGTGATCAATCACCTAGAACAAGACCTCCTAGAATGCAAAGTCATGTGGGCCTTAGGAAGCATCACTATAAACAAAGCTAGCAGAGGTTATGGCATTTCAGTTGAGCTATTTCAAATCTTAAAAGATGATGCTGTGAAAGTGCTGCACTCAATATGCCAGCAAATTTGGAAAACTCAGCAGTGGCCACAGGACTGGAAAAGGTCAGTTTTCATTCCAATCCCTAAGAAGAGCAATGCCAAAGAATGGTAAAATTACCACATCAGTTCAGTTCAGTCGCTCAGTCGTGTCCGACTCTGCGACCCAATGAACCGAAGCACGCCAGGCCTCCCTGTCCATCACCAACTCCTAGAGTTCACCCAAACCCATGTCCATCGAGTAGGTGATGCCATCCAGCCTTCTCATCCTCTGTCATCCCCTTCTCCTCCTGCCCTCAATCCCTCCCAGCATCAGGGTCTTTTCAAATGAGTAAACTCTTCGTATCAGGTGGTCAAATTATTGGAGTTTCAGCTTCAACATAAGTTCTTCCAATGAACACCCAGGACTGGTTTCCTTTAGGATGGACTGGTTTTATTTCCTTGCAGTCCAAGGGACTCTCAAGGGTCTTCTCCAACACCACAGTTCAAAAGCATCAATTCTTCTGTGCTCAGCTTTCTTTATAGTCCAACTCTCACCTCCATATATGACCACTGGAAAAACCATAGCCTTGACCACATAATTGCACTCATTTCACATGCCATCAAAGTAATGCTCAAAATTCTCCAAGCCGGGCTTCAACAGTACATGAAACATGAACTTTCAGATGTCCAAGCTGGATTTAGAAAAGGCAGAGGAACCAGAGATCAAATTGTCAACATCCTTTGGATCATCAAAAAAGCAAGAGAGTTACAGAAAAACATCTGCTTATCCTTATTGATTACAGCAAAGCCTTTGACTGTGCAGATCAAAACAAACTGTGGAAAATTCTTCAAGAGATGGGAAAACCAGACCACCTTACCTGCCTCTGAGAAATATGTATGCAGGACAAGAGGTAACAGTTAGAACTGGACATGAAACAACAGACTGGTTCCAAATTGGGAAAGGTGTACATCAAGGGTGTATTCTGTCACCCTGCTTATTTAACTTATATGCAGAGTACATCATGTGAAATGCTGAAATCAAGATTTCTGGGAGTAATATAAATAACCTCAGATATGCAGATGATACTACCCTTATGGCAGAACGTGAGGAACTAAAGAGCCCCTTGATAAAATTGAAAGAAGCAAGTGAAAAAGCTTTCTTAAAACTTAACATTCAAAAAATAAAGATCATGGCATCCAGTCCCATCAATTTACGGCAAACAGATGGGGGAAACAATGACAATAGAGATAAACTTTATTTTCTTGGGCTCCAAAATCACGGCAGATGGTGACTGCAGTGATGAAATTAAAAGATGCTTGCTCCTGGGAAGAAAATTTATGACCAAACTAGACAGCATATTAAAAAGCAGAGACATTACTTTGCCAACAAAGGTCTGTCTAGTCAAAGCTATGACTTTTTCAGTAGTCATCTGTGGATGTGAAATTTGGACTATAAAGAAATCTGAGTGCCGAAGAATTGATGCTTTTGATCTGTGATGTTGGAGAGGATTCTTGTGAGTCCCTTGGCCTACAAGGAGATCAAACAAGTGCATCCTAAAGGAAATTAGTCCTGAATAGTCATTGAAGGACTGATGCTGAAACTGAAATTCCAATACATTGGCCACCTGATGCAAATAGCCAACTCATTGGAAAAGACCCTGATGCTGGGAAAGATTGAGGGCAGGAGGAGAAGGGGATGACAGAGGATGAGATGGTTGGATGGCATCACCAATGCGATGGACATGAGTTTGAGCAAGTTCTGGGAGTTGGTGATGGACAGGGAAACCTGGCATGCTTCAGTCCATGGCTTTGCAGAGTCAGACACAACTGAGTGACTAAACTGATGAGGGTACATGAATGCCTACTTAAATGGTCCCCAAACATTAGGTTATGTTCTCATCCACATCTGACTGCTCTTCCTAAATTCTGTACACTATATTTTCCATTTGAATTCGTCTGTCAAGAACTGGCTGCAAACTCTTCACCACTACCATCACCAGGTCAGTGTGGACACTCAACACAGTTCTATTTTACCATCTGAGTGATGGTTGACTTCACTGGACAAGCAGCACAGATGACCACATCACAGTTACCCCCACAACCCTTTCATAAATGCCACTCATATAACCATGCCATCACAAATGCATCTAATACGTTAAATTCACAACTTAGCCTTGCTCACATCACCTCAGCAGTTCGACAATTGGACCATGTGAATGAAAATCACTGAATTTACTAGGATGTTTGTGTTTTCTTATCTCCACAATTTACATCAAGAAAATGTAGCCTGAAGTAACAGAAATAACACGACATGTTTTGTTTAGGATGTTGATTTTAAGTCAGCATGAGCTGAAGTCCAGATTTAGTTTTTACCTGCTCTTTAAGGATGTCCATGTTGCCACTTCCAGTCTTTGGATAATGCCCAAGTACTTCTCAGTTCTTGAAAATGCCTCAAAGTTTAGCTTATTTCCTAAATTTACATCCTAAGAACTATGAGCTTGAAAGCAGTATTTCACTGACTAAAAACTCTTCTCTATGTGTAGTTTATCCTGGATTGTAAAACAACTATATAAAAATTGTATCATCGATTCCGAACGCTATTTTTGTAATCTACTCTGAGAGAATTCATGTTTAAAAATAAAATAAAATAATGCTCAAAACTTCGGGGGTAGAAAGTGGCAGACTGTGTCATCCACGGGCTCTTTCTAGCCTGCCAGCTTTATCCAACTAACAGAGACTCAGAGGAAATGAAGAAGAGAAGGTTTAAAGTTAACAAAATGTGTACGGTCAGAAGATATTAGAAAGGTGGCTAAGATGTTAAGGCAGAAACCCTATGTACAGCAAAGAAAGTCAAAGTATTTTCAGATAATAATGCCCAGGGTGTGACAGTACGGTTCATATAATGGGAGGAGTCTATTAGAGTCATGCCCCTTTTCGTTAGGCTGAAAACTTCTCACAAGGTTTTCTTCTTTAAGATTTTGGATGTCAGGCACTTGGGAAGGTGGCTGTTTCTTGAAACTCACTCGAAACATAGATGAAACATTTTTATTGTACGTGTTTGTGTAAATCTAGCAGCTGTAAATCTGACCGAATTATCAAGGCATTTTTATTTCTATATACACTGCCTTCTCCTGTTACTTTAATATGAAAACTCACTTGTGTTCTCTTCCAGGGTAGAATTTTACATACTATTTTTTTAGATGAAAGGACATTTTTTCCTGATGAACCTAAGCTAAGACTAAGAATTAAACTATTTAACAAGGAGGATTTTTAAAAAGGATAGCTATTTACTTAACCCCCAAATTTGAGGAAAAATAGATGAATACACAGGGCAGTAAACTCTATTGCAAGAAACTGCTCTCCCTGTTCCAGAGACTCCTTATTACACAAAGGCTTTGAAGAGCACTTTAACAACTCCACTTTACAGATGTCACTTCTGCTTTCCTTTAATGCATTTCAGGGTCATGCTAGATGGCAACTGCCACTCGAGTGATGTACGCAAACATCTCCTGTCCTATGTGGTGTTAACAGATGTGTAACAAAGCTTTCAGACCACTGCCAACAGGAATAACTACACTGTGAAGTGGGAAGCACAACAGTCCCTTGACAAATGCTTATACAACGAACAAAGGAGTTTTAGAACTTAGATACTGTCTAGTCCACCACTTAATTTGGCCAAGGTCATACTGTTTGAAAGAATTAAGAATCAAGATCTACATTCTCATTTCAAAGATAGTTTCATTATTCCAGGCTGGTCAGCTATCAACTGAAGACATAAATTTTTCTCCTATGCCCTTTATTCTCATTTCTCCTCTAGCACCTTGCATCAATTTATTCAGTTTTTTAGCTTGGAGATTTTTCCCAGTAAGATTACTTCAACCAAATATACAGCCATCACTCTGCTGTCCACTCATCCTTTCTAGAGGTTCTCTTGAATTTTACTTTCATGGTATAAATTTCCACTTCCAATAAGAAGTACACGTACTTCTTATCACAGTCTCCTCATCTCACTCTGTCATTGTTGTAAAGTTGCTAAGTTGTGTCTGACCCTCTGTGACCCCATGAACTGCAGCACACCAAGCTTGCCTGCCCTTCACTGTCTCCCTGAGTTTGCTGAAACTCATGTACATTCAGTCAGTGATGCCATTCAACCATCCCCTATGTCATCCCCTTCTCCTCCTGCCCTCAGTCTTTCCCAGCATCAGGGCCTTTTCCAATGAGTTGACTCTTTGCATCAGGTGGCCAAAGTACTTGAGCTCCAGCTTAAGCATCAGTCCTTCCAATGAATATTCAGGATTGGTTTTCTTTAGAACTGACTGGTTTGATCTCCTTGCAGTCCAAGGGACTCTCAATAGTCTTGTCCAGCGCCATAGTTTGACAGGATCAATTCTTTGGCGCTCAGCGTTCTTTATGGTCCAACACTCACATCTGTGCTTGATCAGTGGAAAAACTATAGCTTTGACTAGATGGTCCTTTATTGCAAAGTGATGTCTATACTTTTTCATACACTGTCTAGGTTTGTCACAGCTTTTCTTCCCAGGAGCAGTGTCTTTTAATTTCACTGTCTGCAGTGATTTTGGAGCACAAGAAAATAAAGTCTGTCACTGTTTCCTTTTTTTCCCCATCTATTTGCCATGAAGTGATGGGACTGATTTTAGTTTTTGGAATGTTGAGTTTTAAGCCTCATCTCCCTACCTCCCTCTTATCTTGGGTGGTGCCCACGACTGCATCTTCCATTCTGCTCTTCAATTGACAACCTGGACTTGTTCCGATAACTCTAGTCCTGAACTTTCTCAGTTCCAAAATCATGTCTCCAGGTGTTTCCCAAATATTTTTATATCTTTCTGTCCTCAAACTCAGTGTGTCCAAAATTATGCCATCTCTCCTTCCATATATTTTACTCAACTTCCTAAGACTATCATCACTTTTACATTAAGTCCACAGCTTTGGTTACCTGAGTCCTCCTCTACTTTTACCTAGTCCTACTGATTTTTAAACAAATCTTTATGCTCCTTTATCTTGTGGTTCACCAAAAAACCACCAGAAACTAGGTTTTCATCCATCTCCCCAACTCATCTTCTTTCTTAAATGTCTACATCATGTTAATCTGTTGTTCAAAAAGTCTTTTACTTTTCTTTATTAAATCCCACAGCTAGAGTACACATCCTCCACCTGCTGACAGCCTGACCACTTTCAATGCTGATTCAAGCCCAGTCTCTTCAATCAAGCTCTCTGTTACTGTTCTTGGATTTACTATCTATACAATATGATTGTTGGTGCTCAACTGACAGCTGTTTTATATTTTTAAATATAAATTTATTTATTTTAATTGGAGGCTAATTACTTTACAATATTGTATTGGTTTTGCCATACGTCAACATGAATCCACCATGGGTGTACACATGTTCCCCATCTTGAACCCCCTTCCCACCTCCATCCCCATACCATCCCTCTGGGTCATCCCACTGCACCAGGCCCGAGCATCTTGTATCATGCATCGAACCTGGTCTTGTGATTCATTTCACATTTGATATTATACATGTTTCAATGTCATTCTCCCAAATCATCCCACCCTCGCCCTCTCCCACAGACTCCAAAAGACTGTTCTATACATCTGTGTCTCTTTTGCTGTCTCACATACAGGGTTATCATTACCATCTTTCTAAATTCCATATATATGCTTTAGTATACTATATTGGTGTTTTTCTTTCTGGCTTACTTCACTCTGTATAATGGGCTCCAGTTTCATCTACCTCATTAGAACTGATTCAAATGTATTCTTTTTAATGGCTGAGTAATACTCCATTGTGTATATGTACCACAGCTTTCTTATTAATTCGTCTTCTGATGGGCATCTAGGTTGCTTCCATGTCCTGGCTATTATAAACAGTGCTGCAATGAACATTGGGGTACATGTGTCTCTTTCAGTTCTGGTTTCCTCAGAGTGTATGCCCAGCAGTGGGACTGCTGAGTCATAAGGCAGTTCCATTTCCAATTTTTAAGGAATCTCCACACTGTTCTCCACAGTGGCTGTACTAGTTTGCATTCCCATCAAAAGTGTAAGAGGGTTCCCTTTTCTCCACATCCTCTCCAGCATTTATTGTTTGTAGACTTTCGGATACCAGCCATTCTGACTGGCATGAAATGGCACCTCACTGTGGTTTTTATTTGCATTTCTCTGGTATTGAGTGATGTTGAACATCTTTTCATGTGTTTGTTAGCCATCTGTATGTCTTCTTTGGAGAAATGTCTGTTTAGTTCTTTGGCCCATTTTTTGATTGGGTCATTTATTTTTCTGGAATTGAGCTGCAGGTGTTGCTTGTATATTTTTGAGATTAGTTGTTTGTCAGTTGCTTCATTTGCTATTATTTCTTCCCATTCTGAAGGCTGTCTTTTCACCTTGCTTATAGTTTTCTTTGTTGTGCAAGAGCTTTTAATTTTAATTAGGTCCCATTTGTTTATTTTTGCTTTTATTTCCAATATTCTGGGAGATGGGTCATAGAGGATCTTGCTGTGATTTATGTCAGGGAGTGTTTTGCCTATGTTCCCCTCTAGGAGTTTTATAGTTTCTGATCTTACGTTGAGATCTTTAATCCATTTTGAGTTTATTTTTATGTATGGTGTTAGAAAAAAGTCAAATAAATAACATAACTCTACACCTAAAGCAACTAGAAAAGGAAGAAATGAAAAAATGAAGAAATCTTAAAATAAGATTTATTTTAAGAAAGAAATCTTAAAATAAGATTTATTTTAAGAAAGAAATCTTAAAATAAGATTTATTTTAAGAAAGAAATCTTAAAATAAGATTTATTTTAAGAAAGAAATCTTAAAATAAGATTTATTTTAAGAAAGAAATCTTAAAATAAGATTTATTTTAAGAAAGAAATCTTAAAATAAGATTTATTTTAAGAAAGAAATCTTAAAATAAGATTTATTTTAAGAAAGAAATCTTAAAATAAGATTTATTTTAAGAAAGAAATCTTAAAATAAGATTTATTTTAAGAAAGAAATCTTAAAATAAGATTTATTTTAAGAAAGAAATCTTAAAATAAGATTTATTTTAAGAAAGAAATCTTAAAATAAGATTTATTTTAAGAAAGAAATCTTAAAATAAGATTTATTTTAAGAAAGAAATCTTAAAATAAGATTTATTTTAAGAAAGAAATCTTAAAATAAGATTTATTTTAAGAAAGAAATCTTAAAATAAGATTTATTTTAAGAAAGAAATCTTAAAATAAGATTTATTTTAAGAAAGAAATCTTAAAATAAGATTTATTTTAAGAAAGAAATCTTAAAATAAGATTTATTTTAAGAAAGAAATCTTAAAATAAGATTTATTTTAAGAAAGAAATCTTAAAATAAGATTTATTTTAAGAAAGAAATCTTAAAATAAGATTTATTTTAAGAAAGAAATCTTAAAAACTAGGCAGAAACAAATGCAAAGGAAACAAAAGAGACCATAGTAAAAATAAACAAAGCCAAAAGCTGGTTCTTTGAAAGAATAACTAAAATTGACAAACCATTAGCCAGACTCATCAAGAAACAAAGGGAGAAAAATCAAATCAATAAAATTAGAAATGAAAATGGAGAGATCACAACAGACAACACAGAAATACAAAGGATCATATGAGACTACTATCAGCAATTATATGCCAATAAAATGGACAACTTGGAAGAAATGGACAAATTCTTAGAAAAGTACAACTTTCCAAAACTGAACCAGGAAGAAATAGAAAATCTTAACAGACCCATCACAAGCACGGAAATTGAAACTGTAATCAGAAATCTTCCAGCAACAAAAGCCCAGGTCCAAACGGCTTCACAGCTGAACTGCCAAAACTTTAGAGAAGAGCTAACACCTATCCTACTCAAACTCTTCCAGAAAATTGCAGAGGAAGGTAAACTTCCAAACTCATTCTATGAGGCCACCATCACCTTAATACCAAAACCTAACAAAGATCCCACAAAAAAAGAAAACTACAGGCCAATATCACTGATGAACATAGATGCAAAAATCCTTAACAAAATTTTAGCAATCAGAATCCAACAACACATTAAAAAGTTCATACACCATGACCAAGTAGACTTTATCCCAGGGATGCAAGGATTCTTCAATATCCACAAACCAATGTATTACACCACATTAACAAATTGAAAAATAAAAACCATATGATTATCTCAATAGATGCAGAGACAGCCTTTGACACAAGTCAACATCCATTTATGATAAAAACTCTCCAGAAATCAGGAATAGAAGGAACATATCTCAACATAATAAAAGCTATATATGACAAAACCACAGCAAACATTATGCTCAATGGTGAAAAATTCAAAGCATTTCCCCTAAAGTCAGAAACAAGACAAGGGTGCCCACTTTCACCACTGCTATTAAACATAGTTTTGAAAGTTTTGGTCACAGCAATCAGAGCAGAAAAATAAATAAACAGAATCCAAATTGGAAAAGAAGAAGTAAATCTCTCACTGTTTGCAGATGACATGATCCTCTACATAGAAAATCCTAAAGACTCCACCAGAAAATTACTAGAGTTAATCAATGAATATAGTAAAGTTGCAGGATATAAAACCAACACACAGAAATCCCTTGCATTCCTATACACTAATAATGAGAAAATAGAAACAGAAATTAAGGAAACAATTCCATTCCCCAATGCAACGAAAAGAATAAAATACTTAGGAATATATCTACCTAAGGAAACTAAAGACCTATATATCAGTTCAGTTCAGTTGCTCAGTCGTGTCCGACTCTTTGTGACCCCATGAATCACAGCACGCCAGGCCTCCCTGTCCATCACCAACTCCTGGAGTTCACTCAGACTCATGTCCATCGAGCCAGTGATGCCATTCAGCCATCTCATCCTCTGTCGTCCCCTTCTCCTCCTGCCCCCAATCCCTCCCAGCATCAGAGTCTTTTCCAGTGAGTCAACTCTTCACATGAGGTGGCCAAAGTACTGGAGTTTCAGCTTCAGCATCATTCCTTCCAAAGAAATCCCATGGCTGATCTCCTTCAGAATGGATTGGTTGGATCTCCTTGTAGTCCAAGGGACTCTCAAGAGTCTTCTACAACACCACAGTTCAAAAGCATCAATTCTTCGGCACTCAAAAAGCACGGGCGGCTGCAACCGGCACACTAAAGAGAGGGCGGCTGCCACCAGCACACTAAAACACGGCCAAGAGGAGCTACCCATGTCCGAGGTCAGGGGTGGTGACTGGGAGGAGCTACCCTGCGTCCAAGGTCGGGGCGACAGCCGAGAGGAGCTACCCTGCGTCCAAGGTCAGGGGCGGTGGCCGGGAGGAGCTACCTGATGCCCCCACGCCTGAGGCCAGGGGTGGTGGCCAGGAGGAGCTACCCCACACCGGAGGCCAGGGGCGACAGCTGGGAGGACCAACCCCACATCCAAGGAGCATGGGCGCAGGTGGGCCTAGAGGAGCTATCCCACGTTGAAGGTCAGGAAGGGTGGTGGTCCAGAGATACCCCTCGTCCAAGGTAAGGAGCAATGGCTGTGCTTTGCTGGAGCAGCCGTGAAGAGATAACCCACGCCCAAGGTAAGAGAAACCCAAGTAAGATGGTAGGTGTTGCAAGAAGGCACCAGAGGGCAGACACACTGAAACCATACTCGCAGAAAACTAGTCAGTCTAATCACACTAGGATCACAGCCTTGTCTAACTCAATGAAACTAAGCCATGCCTGTGGAGCAACACAAGACCGGCGGGTCATGGTGGAGAGATCTGACAGAATGTGGTCCACTGGAGAAGGGAATGGCAAACCACTTCAGTATTCTTGCCTTGAGAACCCCATGAACAGTATGAAAAGGCAAAATGATAGGATACTGAAAGAGAAACTCCCCAGGTCAGTAGGTGCCCAATATGCTACTGGAGATCAGTGCAGAAATAACTCCAGAAAGAATGAAGGGATGGAGCCAAAGCAAAAAGAATACCCAGCTGTAGATGTGACTGGTGATAGAAGCAAGGTCTGATGCTGTAAAGAGCAATATTGCATAGGAACCTGGAATGTCAGGTCCATGAATCAAGGCAAATTGGAAATGGTCAAACAAGAGATGGCAAGAGTGAATGTTGACATTCTAGGAATCAGCGAACTAAAATGGACTGGAATGGGTGAATTTAATTCAGATGACCATTATATCTACTACTGTGGGCAGGAATCCCTCAGAAGAAATGTAGTAGCCATCATGGTCAACCAAAGAGTCTGAAATCCAGAACTTGGATGCAATCTCAAAAACGACAGAATGATCTCTGTTCATTTCTAAGGCAAACCATTCAATATCACAGTAATCCAAGACCTATATATAGAAAACTATAAAACACTAGTGAAAGAAATAAAAGAGGACACTAATGGATGGAGAAATATACCATGTTCATGGATGGGAAGAATCAATATAGTGAAAATTAGTATACTACCCAAAGCAATCTATAGAGTCAATGCAATCCCTATCAAGCTACCGACAGTATTTTTCACAGAGCTAGAACAAATAATTTCACAATTTATATGGAAATACAAAAAAACCTCGAATAGCCAAAGCAATCTTGAGAAAGAAGAATGGAACTGGGGGAATCAACCTGCCTGACTTCAGGCTCTACTACAAAGTCACAGTCATCAAGACAGTATGGTACTGGTACAAAGACAGATATATAGATCAATAGAACAAAATAGAAAGCCCAGAGATAAATCCACGCACCTATGGACACCGTATCTTTGGCAAAGGAGGCAGGAATATATAATGGAGAAAAGACAATCTCTTGAACAAGTGGTGCTGGGAAAACTGGTCAACCACTTGTAAAAGAATGAAACTAGAACACTTTCTAACTCCATGTCTTGGCTATTGAAAACAGTGCTGCAGTGAATATTGTAGTGCATGTATCTTTGCATTTAGAGTTGTCTCCAGATACGTACCAAGGAGTAGGACTTCTGGATCATCTGTTTTTAGCAACTGAGTTTTAACTCAGAAAATCTTCCAGGATGACCCATTGATGTATCTCACTTTAAATTGAACTGTTTAAAATTGAGAAGCTTCTTCCATTTCATTTTTATTTTTTTAAAGAACAACAAATTTTAAAGAGTGGCTCTTGCAAAACATAAAAATAACTCCTCCAACACTTTTTGAGAGTTTTCAAGCTGCAAAGGCACTTACTTTATGCCCCATAGACTTGACCTTAACACTCTAAGAGTGTTACTGCCTTCAGTTGACTCCAGTGTATGAAAAGCGATTCTTCACATTTTATCAGCTTTTGACAATAGGCACTTATGGGCCTGAGTGATCTAAAATAGATTAGCAAGGTCCTAAAATAATTTAATGAATAATAGAGCACTTTAAATTTTATTTTGTTTTTTAATTCACTTAACTGCAATCCATTTAGCAGCTGAAACACTCCCTCCTGAACATATTGGAAGGAATAATATGTTGAGGTTTTATTAATTTATTACATTTCAGTTCATTTATCATTTATTCATTTTATTAATTTATTCACTGAGTTGAGTTTCACCTTATAAACATTGTCAATAACTTTGTGGGGCTCTATGTGCAACAAAATAAATTTTCAGCAGGTTATCCAGGGAATTTGGAATCTATGAATAAGAACACCACGTATAATGAAAAAGTACAGTTCGCATTTCAAAGAACATAAGATGTCAGGGATGCACTCAAGAAATTTGATTCCATCTCCCTTGGAAGGTAGTGTTTTTAAAACAATCAAAACTGGTTTGGGAGTATTTTATATTCTTCCCCTTTTGCTATCTTATTTATTAATAAAACTCCCTATCCCTCTCAACATTCAGTCTTTTAAAGAACCTACCTACCCTCTCCTTACTGATCAAAATTACAAAGTTTTTAATGAACTGATTCATACCTGAGTCCCATATGTTCCCAGCTTGACTAACAGGGAGTTGTGTGGGGTTTTGACCATCAAAAAGAAATTTGTAAATAACATTTGGCAGACAATGTTGAGGAAGATCTTTCTTTTCCCATGGAATGGCAAGGTGTTGGCAGTCATCTATGTGGATGTCTGCTCTGGCCTCTTAGAGGGACTTAAGTCTTTTCTAAAAACAATTTCCTGGAGAGGAGCTAAGATGGCGGAGGAGTAGGACGGGGAGAACACTTTCTCTCCCACAAATTCATCAAAAGAACATTTAAACGCTGAGTAAATTCCACAAAACAACTTCTGAATGCTGGCAGAGGACATCAGGCACCCAGAAAAGCAACTCAAGTCTTCGAAAGGAGGTAGGAAAAAATATAAAAGACAAAAAAAGGGACAAAAGAGGGAGGGATGGAGTTCCGTCCCGGGAAGGGAGTCTTAAAAAGAGAGAAGTTTCCAAACACCAGGAAGCCTTCTCACTGCCGAATCTGTGCCGAGCCTTGGAAGCACAGAGGGCAACATAACAGGGAGGAAAAATAAATAAACAATTAAAACCCGCACATTGCAAGCCCTACGGTAACTCCCCCAGCGGAGAAACAGTGCAGACACCTGCATCCGCCATTAGCAAGTGGGGGCTGGGCAGGGAGGCGCTACGCGGGCTGCATCGCAAGGATCTTGCCTGAATACCCCGAGCGCTATCTGAGCGAAATAATTTGGGCTAGCAAACCAGACTGTGGGATATCTACCACGTGAAAAGCCAGCCCTAACCTATGACACCGCCAAGCCCGTGCATGGAACAAAGGACTGAACAGAGATAGCCGGCGGCAGACCATCCCCCTTCGGTGATAGGCATCCAGAACCGGAAGCGGACAATAGCAGCCCCAGAGAGACATTATCTATAAAACTGTAAGCAGGCTTCTTTGCTAACTTCTTGGGGGTCTGGACGGTTAACATCTGCCTGAGAAGGTGTGCCAGTGCACACCTAGATAACCGAGTGGCGGGGAGGCGATAAGTCGCAGCAATTGTGCGCACCAAACACCTCATCACTTGAGCTGCTCGGATCTGGGAAGGGCACAAAACACAGGCCCAACCTAGAGTCTGCGCCTCTGAGGACTACCCAAGTGCCTGAACCTGAGCGGCTTGGACCTGGGAAGTACAGGCAGCCCAGTGCCGACCGCGGATGGTTCCCAGCAGAGCAACCTAGAGCCTGAGCAGTGTGGGCAGAGAGGCTATATGCGCCGTGAATGGGGGGCAGACCCAGTGTGGCTGAGGCACTGCAAGCACACACCAGTGTTATTTGTTTGTTGCATCCCTCCCTACCTCCCCTCAGCGCGACTGAACAAGTGAGCCTAAAAAAAAAAAAAAAAAAGTGTCCTCCACCATGCCCTTTGTGTCAGGGCAGAAACCAGACACTGAAGAGACCAGCAAACAGAAGAAGCTATAACAGAGGGAACAGCCTTGGAAGCTACAGGCAATAGATTAAAACCCTGTGGTTACTACCAACTACATAGGAAGGGGCCTATAGATCTTGAGAAATATAAGTGGGACCAAGGAACTAGCCAAAAAAGAACTGAACCCACAATACTCACAACAAAACTGGAGAAAGTCCTAGATATATTTTTACTACTTGTACGATCATTCTTTCTTTTTTTTTAAATTATTCTTTTTTAATTAAAAAAAACTTTTTTAAAGTCCTCTATTATTTCTTTAATTTCCACTTTTACAATCAATTACTTTGCACAAAAAAAAAAAAAAAGACCTTATTTTTTTTAAAGCAAACTTCATATATATATATATTTTATAATTTTTTGACCTTTTTTTTCCTTCTTTTCTTTAACACTGTATTTTTGAAATTCCAAAATCTACTCTAGATTTTTAATTTTTGCTTTTATGTATTTGTTACCAATTTTGTACCTTTAAGAACCCAATCTTCACTACCCATTTTTCACTAGGGAGTGAGATTACTGGCTTAACTGCTCTCTCTCCCTTTGGACTCTCCTTTTTCTCCACCAGGTCGCCTGTGTCTCCTCCCTAACCCCTCTCTACTCTACTCAACTCTGTGAATTTCTGTGTGTTCCAGATGGTGGAAAACACTTAGGGAACTGATTACTGGCTGGATCTGTCTCCCTCCTTTTCATTCCCCCCATTTATCCTCCTGGCCACCTCTGCCACCTTCCTCCTTCTTCTCTTCTCTCTATAACTCTGTGAACAACTCTGAGCGGTCCAGTTGTGGAGTGCACATAAAGAAGAGATTACTGAAAAGCCCACTCTCTCCTCTATTGATTCCACCTCATCTCATTCGGGTCACCTCTAACTCCCTCCTCACTCTTCTCTTCTCCATATAACGCTGTAAACCTCTCTGGGTGAAACAAGTTTCAGGGCAAGACATATCAAGCAAATTCTCCAGCAACAAGGAACACAGCCTTGAGCTCCAAGATACAGGCAGCCAAAGTCACCCCAAAACCATAGACATCCCATAACTCATTACTGGACATTTCATTGCACTCCAGAGAGAAGAAATACAGCTCCACCCACCAGAACACTGACACAAGCTTCCCTAACCAGGAAACCTTGACAAGCCACCTGTACAAACCCACACAGAGAGAGGAAATGCCACAATAAAGAGAACTCCACAAACTGCCAGAATACATAAAGGACACCCCAAACTCAGCAATTTAAACAAGATGAAGAGACAGAGGAATACCCAGCAGATAAAGGAACAGGATAAATGCCCACCAGACCAAACAAAAGAGGAAGAGATAGGGATTCTACCTGATAAAGAATTCCGAATAATGATAGTGAAATTGATCCAAAATCTTGAAATCAAAATGGAACCACAGATAAATAGCTTGGAGACAAAGACTGAGAAGATGCAAGAAAGGTTTAACAAGAACCTAGAAGAAATAAAAGAGAGTCAATATAAAATGAATAATGCAATAAATGAAATTAAAAACACTCTGGAGGCAACAAATAGTAGAATAACAGAGGCAGAAGATGGGATTAGTGAATTAGAAGATAGAATGGAAGAAATAAATGAATCAGAGAGGATAAAAGAAAAACGAATTAAAAGAAATGAGGATAATCTCAGAGACCTCCAGGACAATATTAAATGCTACAACATTCGAATCATAGGGGTCCCAGAAGAAGAAGACAAAAAGAAAGACCATGAGAAAATACGTGAAGAGATAATAGTTGAAAAGTTCCCTAAAATGAGGAAGGAAATAATCACCCAAGTCCAAGAAACCCAGAGAGTCCCAAACAGGATAAACCCAAGGAGAAACACCCCAAGACACATATTAATCAAATTAACAAAGATCAAACACAAAGAACAAATATTAAAAGCAGCAAGGGAAAAACAACAAATAACACACAAGGGGATTCCCATAAGGATAACAGCTGATATTTCAATAGAAACTCTTCAAGCCAGGAGGGAATGGCAAGACATACTTAAAGTGATGAAAGAAAATAACCTACAGCCCAGATTATTGTACCCAGCAAGGATCTCATTCAAATATGAAGGAGAAATCAAAAGCTTCTCAGACAAGCAAAAGCTGAGAGAATTCAGCACCACCAAACCAGCTCTCCAACAAATACTAAAGGATATTCTCTAGACAGGAAACACAAAATTGGTGTATAAACTCGAACCCAAAACAATAAAGTAAATGGCAACGGGATCATACTTATCAGTAATTACCTTAAACGTAAATGGATTGAAAGCCCCAACCAAAAGACAAAGACTGGCTGAATGGATACAAAAACAAGACCCTTACATATGTTGTCTACAAGAGACCCACCTCAAAACAGGGGACACATACAGACTGAAAGTGAAGGGCTGGAAAAAGATTTTCCATGCAAATAGGGACCAAAAGAAAGCAGGAGTAGCAATACTTATTATCAGATAAAATAGACTTTGAAACAAAGGCTGTGAAAAGAGACAAAGATGGACACTACATAATGATCAAAGGATCAATCCAAGAAGAAGATATAACAATTATAAATATATATGCACCCAACACGGGAGCGCCGCAATATGTAAGACAAATGCTAACAAGTATGAAAGGAGAAAGTAACAATAACACAATAATAGTGGGAGACTTTAATACCCCATTCACACCTATGGATAGATCAACTAAACAGAAAATTAACAAGGAAACACAAACTTTACATGATACAATAGACCAGTTAGACCTAATTGATATCTATAGGGCATTTCATCCCAAAACAATGAATTTCACCTTTTTCTCAAGTGCACATGGAACCTTCTCCAGGATAGATCACATCCTGGACCATAAATCTAGCCTTGGTAAATTCAAAAAAATAGAAATCATTCCAAGCATCTTTTCTGACCACAATGCAGTAAGATTAGATCTCAATTACAGGAGAAAAACTATTAAAAATTCCAACATATGGAGGCTGAACAACACGCTGCTGAATAACCAACAAATCACAGAAGAAATCAAAGGAGAAATCAAAATTTGCATAGAAAAGAATGAAAATGAAAACACAACAACCCAAAACCTGTGGGACACTGTAAAAGCAGTCCTAAGGGGAAAGTTCATAGCAATACAGGCACACCTCAAGAAACAAGAAAAAAGTCAAATAAATAACCTAACCCTACACCTAAAGCAACTAGAAAAGGAAGAAATGAAGAACCCCAGGGGTAGTAGAAGGAAAGAAATCTTAAAAATTAGGGCAGAAATAAATGCAAAAGAAACAAAAGAGAACATAACAAAAATTAACAAAGCCAAAAGCTGGTTCTTTGAAAGGATAACTAAAATTGACAAACCATTAACCAGACTCATCAAGAAACAAAGGGAGAAAAATCAAATCAATAAAATTAGAAATGAAAATGGAGAGATCACAACAGACAACACAGAAATACAAAGGATCATATGAGACTACTATCAACAATTATATGTCAATAAAATGGACAACGTGAAAGAAATGGAAAAATTCTTAGAAAAGTACAACTTTCCAAAACTGAACCAGGGAGAAATAGAAAATCTTAACAGACCCATCACAAGCATGGAAATTGAAACTGTAATCAGAAATCTTCCAGCAAACAAAAGCCCAGGTCCAGACGGCTTCACAGCTGAATTCTACCAAAAATTTAGAGAAGAGCTAACACCTATCCTACTCAAACTCTTCCAGAAAATTGTAGAGGAAGGTGAACTTCCAAACTCATTCTATGAGGCCACCACCACCCTAATACCAAAACCTGACAAAGATGCCACAAAAAAAGAAAACTACAGGCCAATATCACTGATGAACATAGATGCAAAAATCCTTAACAAAATTCTAGCAATCAGAATCCAACAACACATTAAAAAGATCATACCCCATGAGCAAGTGGGCTTTATCCCAGGGATGCAAGGATTCTTCAATATCCACAAATCAATCAATGTAATACACCACATTAACAAATTGAAAAATAAAAGCCATATGATTATCTCAATAGATGCAGAGACAGCCTTTGACAAAATTCAACATCCATTTATGATAAGAACTCTCCAGAAAGCAGGAATAGAAGGAACATACCTCAACATAATAAAAGCTATATATGACAAACCCACAGCAAACATTATGCTCAATGGTGAAAAATTCAAAGCATTTCCTCTAAAGTCAGGAACAAGACAAGGGTGCCCACTTTCACCATTACTATTCAACATAGTTTTGGAAGTTTTGGCCACAGCAATCACAGCAGAAAAAGAAATAAAAGCAATCCAAATTGGAAAAGAAGAAGTAAAACTCACTGTTTGCAGATGACATGATCCTCTACATAGAAAACCCTAAAGACTCCACCAGAAAATTACTATAACTAATCAATGATTGTAGTAAAGTTGCAGGATATAAAATCAACACACAGAAATCCCTTGCATTCCTATACACTAATAATGAGAAAACTGAAGGAGAAATTAAGGAAACAATTCCATTCACCATTGCAACGGAAAGAATAAAATACTTAGGAATATATCTACCTAAAGAAACTAAAGACCTATATATAGAAAACTATAAAACACTGGTGAAAGATATCAAAGGGGACACTAATAGATGGAGAAGTATACCATGTTCATGGATTGGAAGAATCAATATAGTGAAAATGAGTATACTACCCAAAGCAATTTATAGATTCAATGCAATCCCTATCAAGCTACCAACGGTATTCTTCACAGAGCTAGAACAAATAATTTCACAATTCGTATGGAAATACAAAAAACCTCAAATAGCCAAAGCTATCTTGAGAAAGAAGAATGGAACTGGAGGAATCAACCTACCTGACTTCAGACTCTATTACAAAGCCACAATTATCAAGACAGTATGGTACTGGCACAAAGACAGAAATATTGATCAATGGAACAAAATAGAAAGCCCAGAGATAAATCCACACACATATGGACACCTTATCTTTGACAAAGGAGGCAAGAATATACAATGGATTAAAGACAATCTCTTTAACAAGTGGTGCTGGGAAAACTGGTCAACCACTTGTAAAAGAACGAAACTAGAACACTTTCTAACACCATACACAAAAATAAACTCAAAATGGATTAAAGATCTCAACGTAAGATCAGAAACTATAAAACTCCTAGAGGAGAACATAGGCAAAACACTCTCTGACATACATTACAGCAGGATCCTCTATGACCCACCTCCCAGAATATTGGAAATAAAAGCAAAAATAAACAAATGGGACCTAATTAACTTTAAAAGCTTCTGCACATCAAAGGAAACTATTAGCAAGGTGAAAAGGCAGCCTTCAGAATGGGAGAAAATAATAGCAAATGAAGCAACTGACAAACAACTAATCTCAAAAATACACAAGCAACTCCTACAGCTCAACTCCAGAAAAATAAATGACCCAATCAAAAAATGGGCCAAAGAAGTAAATAGACATTTCTCCAAAGAAGACATACAGATGGCTAACAAACACATGAAAAGATGCTCAACATCACTCCTTATCAGAGAAATGCAAATCAAAACCACTATGAGGTACCATTTCACACCAGTTAGAATGGCTGCGATCCATAAGTCTACAAGCAATAAATGCTGGAGAGGGTGTGGAGAAAAGGGAACTCTCTTACACCGTTGGTGGGAATGCAAACTAGTACAGCCACTATGGAGAACCATGTGGAGATTCCTTAAAAAACTGGAAATAGAAGTGCCTTATGACCCAGCAATCCCACTGCTGGGCATACACACTGAGGAAACCAGAAGGGAAAGAGACACGTGTACCCCAATATTCATCGCAGCACTGTTTATAATAGCCAGGACATGGAAGCAACCTAGATGCCCATCAGCAGATGAATGGATAAGAAAGCCGTGGTACATATACACAATGGAGTATTACTCAGCCATTAAAAATAATACATTTGAATCGGTTCTAATGAGATGGATGAAACTGGAACCTATTATACAGAGTGAAGTAAACCAGAAAGAAAAACACCAATACAGTATACTAATGCATATATATGGAATTTAGAAAGATGGTAACAATAACCCTGTGTACGAGACAGCAAAAGAGACACTGATGTATAGAACAGTCTTATGGACTCTGTGGGAGAGGGAGAGGGTGGGGAGATTTGGGAGAATGGCATTGAAACATGTATAATATCATGTATGAAATCAGTTGCCAGTCCAGGTTCAATGCACGATACTGGATGCTTGGGGCTGGTGCACTGGGACGACCCAGAGGGAGGGTATGGGGAGGGAGGAGGGAGGAGGGTTCAGGATGGGGAACACAGTTATACCTGTGGTGGATTCATTTCGATATTTAGGAAAACTAATACAATATTGTAAAGTTTAAAAATAAAATAAAATTAAAAAAAATAAAAACAATTTCGTTCTGAAACCCTCCTACACCATTTGTGGGTATGAAAATTCGTGTGGACTCTATGGAAAACAGTATGGAAGTTCCTCAATACACTAAAAATAGAACTACCACCTGACCCAGCAATTGCGTTCCTGGGCATATATCAAAAAAAAAAAAATCCAAAAATACTAATTTTAAAAGACATGCACCCCAATGTTCATAGCAGCTTTATTTATAGTTTTCAAGGTGTGGAAACAACCTAGGTGCCGTCAACAGAGGAATGAATGAAGAAGATGTGGTGCATGTGTACAATGGCACACTGGTCAGCCATAAAACAAGAGTGAAATGTTGCCATTTGCAGCAACATGGATGGACTTGGGGGGCATAATGCTAAACAAAATAATTCAGACAGAGAAAGACAAACAGTATCATATCATTAATACATGGAATTAAAAATAAAACAGCAAACTAGTGAATAAAACAAAGTAGACTCATAGAGAACCAACTAGTGGTTACTAGAGGGGTAAGAGAACTGGGAGGGACAATACAGGGTAGGAGATTTTGAAAAAGGGTTATTATGAGGCTGTATAAAGTCATGTGTGTGAAATGTCTGAAAACTGTAAAATATCATACAATTAAAAAATCTTTCATTAATGAAAAAATAAGGAAATGATGACAATAATTTCCTTCTTAGAAGGTTAAAATGCTGTTTAATCTGAGATTTAACCATAACGTGCTTCATTGTTTGCGTCCACAGAGCCAAGGCTCTTGAAGAGAGCTGTTTCCTTTGTCCACCTTAAACCACCATCCTCCAAGGCAATTAAAAAGAAATGACTCTCTACTGCCTTGCTTAGCACTGTATCTCAGCAACTAAGCTGACAAACATAAATTCTACCTGTAGGATGGCCACATCAGACAGTGGATAAATCTAGATCATTTTTGCTGCTGAACCACTTCTATAAGCTTTACACTCCAGTCCTTCCATCTCTGGGTTGTAGTCTTATGTCTCCCTTGCCTTACACAGTGCCTCACAGGTTTTTCAAAAATGTTTGTCACACAAATGAATAAATAAAAGAATCCAAATTCCTAGGTGCCCCAAACTTATTAGTGTGCTTGATTTATGCCCCAATCTCTCCAAAACTGGATTATTACCCATATCTGAGTTCCTGATATCTGAAGTGCCATCTGGACCACACCCATTACTTGAGGCTCAGAGGACTTCTATCCTGCCCTGAACTGATAGCACTCATCCTGAAATTGTATTAATACTTAGGTTTTACAGAATCCTTTTCATGTTTTTCAAGCTCCCTCCTCCAAAATTCAGCCTCACAATTGGGAATGTAACTTTGGGTCCATTTTTCATGAGCCCACTCCCTAGAATTAGTGACCTGAGCCATAATGTCAAGTTGAAACTTTTAGATTCTGCTAACTGTCTCTTCACTTAATCCTTGCCTGCCCCCTCCCCATGTCCACTGTCATTGTCCAAAATTTGATTCAGAAAGGAAGTTTTTTATTCTCTCTCTTTTTTGTGGGGGTGGGTGTGTGGGTATAGTTACTTTACAATGCTGTGTTAGTTTCTGCTGTACAAGAAAGTGGATCAGTTACACATATACACACACCCCCTCCCTCTTGGACATCCATTCCACCCCCCAGGTCAGCACAGAGCACCGGGCTAAGCTGCCTGTGCCATAAAGCAACTTCCCGCTAGCCATCTACTGGACTCGTGGTGGTGTGGGTGTGTCAGACCTTGCCTCCCGATGCTCCCTCCTACTCGCCCCGTGTCCACATGTCCCTCTCTATGTCTAGGTCTCTACTCTTGTCAGTCCCTCAGTCGTGTCCAACTCTTTGCAACCTCATGGACTGCAGCCCTCCAGGCTCCTCTGTCCATGGAATTCTCTAGGCAAGAGTACTGGAGCGGGTTGCCATTTCCCTCTACTCCTACCCTTGAAATAGATTGATCTGTACTATTTTTCTAGATTCCACATGTGTGTGTTAACTGGATTACATCACTCTATATGACAGACTCTAGGTCCATCCACATCTCTACAAATGACCCAGTTTTAGTTTTTTATGGCCGAGTAATATTCCATTGTGTGTATGTACCAGAGGGATCAAACAGAGATTCCAAATATATTGGTTTCTATACCCACATTTAGAAATGTTAATACATTCTAGTGCACCCAATAATATAAAACACTAGATTTAACAAGGGAAAAATAAAATCTAGGTCATGCCAATATTCTTCTGTCTCATCTCCTATAATAGGATGTTGAGTATCTTCAGAGAAAATTACAAAATATTTTCGTGAACCTACTGTTTTCCAGATTCTCTGTAGATTTGTAAGATAAAATGGTGAATAAGACAGTGAGGTTCCAGCCCTCACAGTATGTTTAGCTGGCTCATTTTTCATAGATGTGTGTCGTTACAAATTCAGTTCCCAGGAAAACTGCTTTTTCAGCTCTATCTAACAATCCTGTGTGTTCCTAGACAGTTTTTTCCCCTGTTCCCCAGTATGATGCTTTCAAAACACTCCACTCACTGCAAGCTCCTATGTTCCACCTCTCTCCTTAATCAAGACTAACTATAACTCTAACCCAAGGGTCATGGGTTCATCGCCATCACTCAAATGTTATCTCCTTCCTCAACTCAAAATATCCAGCCGACTTGGCTTTTTTCCTCCTATCGAGCAGGAGAGGTATCTTTCCTTGTCTCTGAGATAAATCTGATACTGCTCCTGGTCCTCAAGTATCTCCATTCATCAATTGTTTTCATCCCTCTTTCTGACTTCCTCACCCGGTTTGAAAGGATAGGAAACGAAAGAAACACCAGAGAAGGTCAACATAGGGTTACACAAAAACCCTATGTTGACCTTCTCTGGTGTTTCTTTCGTTTCCTATCCTTTCAAATCCAAGCCTTTTGGAAAAGGTTTCTCCACCCATGGCTTCCACGCATGCCTCTCCCACCAGTCCCCCTCTGCCAGTCATCTCACCCAGTTTCTCTGCCCAGTGCTCCCTTTCTGACCCTAGACTCACAAAATAGAACCATTGTGTTGATGAGCCCTGTACTTTTCTGTTCTTACATTGCTGGATCTCACTGATGCACTTCACACCCCTTATTTCCCCCTTACAATAGAAACATTCACTTTTCCCGAAATTCATGATCCTCCACCCTGACTGTTTATTCTCTCAGTACTTTGAATACAATGTGCCCCTCCTTTCTGACCTGTAGAGCTTCTACTGAAAAACTGACTGATGATTTTATTCCCTTAGATATAACAAATTGTTTTTCTCTTTTTGCTTTTAATATTCTCTCCCTGTCTTTAACTTTTGACATTTTAATTATTACATGTTTTGGTGTGGGTATCTTTGAGTTCCAAAGATTCTTTTCCACTATAGAAAAGGTTATCAGTTTTTAATATTTTTACAAAAAACTTTTACTACTTTTAGAATCAGAGGAAAGGCTATACTAACAAAAAAATCTATCCTCAAAAAAAAAAAATTTGCCTGAATCTTCACTGAGTCATCTCAAAAGACAGTTGCACACAGGCATGCACACATGAAATTCTAAAATTAATTTGATGGCTTCTCTGGTGGGTCAGTGGTAGAGAATCTGCCTGCCAGTGCAGAAGATATGGGTTTTATCCCTGGGTCAGGAAGATCCCCTGGGGAAGGAAATGACAACTCACTAGTATTCTTGTCTGGAGAATTCCATGGACAGAGGAGCCTAGAAGGCTACAGTCCATGGAGTCAGAAGAGTTGGACATGACTTAGCAACTAAACTACCAGTGGGGTCACTGGTGATTCAGTGGTAAAGAATTCACCTGCCAACGCAGGGAACACAGGTTCAGTCCCTGATTGGGGAAGACATAACTTGGAAAGAAGCAACCAAGCCCATGTGCCACAACTATTGAGCCTGTGCTCTAGAACCCTGGGACTGAAACTACTGAGCCCAGAAATTGCAAGCACAGAAACCTTCACACCTAAAGCCCATGCTCAGCAATAAGAGAAGTCACTGCAATGAGAAGCCCCCACACCTCAATATAGAGTTGCTCCCAGTCACTGCAACTAGCAAAAAGCCCACGCAGCAACAAAGACCCAGCACATCCAAAAATAAACAAATTATTTTTAAAAATAAAAATAATTTGAGCAACTCCAACACAAACATAGAATCTTCCAAGATGATTTATCCTTATAATAAAATTTTGGTGTAAAACTCTGGAATTTCTTTGGGATGTATAATGATGATTGATTTAATAAATATTTGGGAGATTATTTACATAAAATTAGCCTAGATTTTGGAAAATTTCCACTAAAATCCGAGCCATTTAAATCATGACATTTGAACAGTCATAAAGCATTATACAGATTTAGGAATAAGCCAGCTTGAGGAAGGCCCAAATTCCCAGGTTTTGCCCTAGTCAAATTTTAACATAGAAAAAGAATGAAGGAATTAAATTTCCACTCATTTTAGACACTATTATAACAATATCTAGTTTACAAGACATTCTTATAGCATTTATGCCTCATTCTAATGATTTTATAAATTGAAGAGAAGGGAGTAAACAGAAAATAAAGATATGCTAGAAAATGTATTTGACTTGGCAATATTTGGCAGTGTGATTGCCCAAGAACCTTCACTGAATTTTTGAATTCTTCCCATAACTTCTATGCTCACATGTTTCTCTGGAACTTCATGACAATAATTTATCTATTGTCATGTTTCTAAAATTTTATTTGTTGCTACTGCAATGTCATATACTTGATTTATATTTTTCTTCTTCTGTTGAAGATAGTTGAATAAGACTGAAAATAAAGCATATTATAAAACCCTTCAGAGAGGGGTTTTTTTTTTTTAAAGTAACATTTGGCCTTTACCTAAAATTGCAATCAATCACATTGAGAAAAATGCACCTATATTTTAACTGTAACTTTTCATTCAATTCAGTCACTCAGTCATGTCCAACTCTGTGACCCCATGGACTATAGCACACCAGGCTTCCCTGTTCATCACCAAATCCTGGAGTTTACTCAAACTCATGTCTATTGAGTCTGTGATGCTATCCAACCATCACATGCTCTGTCATCCCCTTCTCCTCCTGCCTTCAGTCTTTCTCAGCATCAGGGACTTTTCAGATGAGTCACTTCTTCACATCAGGTGGTGAAAGCATTGGAGCTTCAGCTTCATCATCAGTCCTTCCAGTGAATATTCAGGACTGATTTCCTTTAGGATGGACTGGTTGGATCTTCTTGCAGTCCAAGGGACTCTCAAGAGTCTTCTCCAACACCACAGTTCAAAAGCATCAGATCTTTGGTGCTCAGCTTTCTTTATAGTCCAACTCTCACATCCAAGCATGACTACTGGAAAAACCATAGCTTAGACTAGACAGACCTTTGTTGTCAAAGTAATGCCTCTGTATTTTAATGCTTGTCTAGGTTGGTCATAGCTTTTCTTCCAAGGAGTCTTTTAATTTCATGGCTACAGTCACCAGCTGCAGTGATTTTGGAGCCCCCCAAAATAAAGTCTCTCACTGTTTCCATTGTTTCCCCATCTATTTGCCAAGAAGTGATGGGACATTCTCCAAGCCAGGCTTCAACAATACGTGAACCATGAACTTCCAGATCTTCAAGTTGGATTTAGAAAGGGCAGAGGAACCAGAGATCAAATTGCCAACATCTCTTTGTGACCCCATGGTCTGTAGCCCACCAGGCTCCTCTGTCCATGGAATTCTCCAGGCAAGAATACTGGAGTGGGTAGCCATGCCCTTTTCCAGGGGATCCTCTGTCGGGGTCCAGCCCCAGAAGGATCCAGGGGTAACCTCAGGATGATGGCATAGGCGATAAGGGAAGTAAAAGGGGAGAGAAAGAGGCTTGATCTTCTTTGGTTTACACAGAAAACCAATAAAGCTCCTGTGTTCCAAGGAGTCATCCTGAAAGAAGAACAGAGAGAGAAAAAGAGAGAAAATGAAAAAAAGAATGACACAGGGAGACCAAGCTTTGGTGAGTGAGGCCCATAACTTTACTTTCAAAAGGAACTTTTATACCTTGACTTGTACATAGAGGAAAATGAAAGATGCAAAGTCATACAGAGTCAGCCCAAACATTACATCTGTTTTGTCTTTATCAAAACCAGGATTTTTTCTTCATACCTTTCCCATAAACAATGTTGTGTACATTATCTTCTGGCCTTGGAGGCCTGTGGACATTTTATGACCCTTTTTTGATAAAGGCTGCTCAACCAGAAAACTTATTTTCCCTTAAAGTGTTTCTTCTTTATTTCTCCCAGCCTCAGAAAGTACTAAACAGAGTTACATTCTCATGGAGCAAAGCTTCAGTAGGTCACAACAAAGAAAGAACCAATTAGCTCAAAGGTCTGATGTGGCTAATTCCAAGGCTACTGCTTGTTTTTCTTACATTCCAACTATGTTAACTAATGCACTCCCAGGTGCAAAATGGATAAGAGATATGGGAACTTAGCAGCAAGCATTGGCCCAACAATGAAGCCCTTTACCAGTACTATCTATTCTAATAATTCTTCATCCCTTAAAGGACTCTATGCTCATTAGGACTTTTAGAATGTTTTGGCTTCCCGTGCCTTTCAAGGCTGGGGAGTTGTGAACAATCATGTGTGTTAATTGCAAGAGTATGGATAAACCTGTCAGGCAAGCTAGAATGCCAACAGAGGGGTTAAAATAGAAATATTCCTTTCATGCCCAGGAGACTTATTAACTAAAGCCCTATGTTGACTTTTTCCAGAGAAAGGTGGTCGGGGATAGCCCCCTGTTAATGTCAGAAGAGTTGGTGAAAGGCACAAAATAGCAAGGCAGACAGATTCTGGTTTTGGGGTAGATGCTCAAGCAGATCCAGGAAATCTCTCGAGCCATGATCCGCCTTGCTCATCATAGCTCTTCCACATGACCTTGTCATGGGTGGGATCTCCCGTGGTGGCTCCCGGCAATCCTCCCAACCCAGAGATGGAATGCACATCTCTTGCACTGCAGGTGGTTTCTTTACTGTCTGAGCCACTTCTGGTGTTCCCCATTAAGATGTATTTTCTGCTCTGTTGCCCCTGAATGATCCCTCACCTACCAGCACATGGACAATATCTTCTTATATAATACAAGGAGATACAGATCCAAATACAAATGCATGTGGCATGCTTACCTCTGTTTCTTATTCTCTACAGTCTGATTTTTCTTTTCTCACTAACTTTCTACATTTCTTTCTGTTTCTGACTCTCTGCATTCAAAATCTCACCTTTATCTTGGATGACTGACATTTCTACACCATTTGTTATGATGTCTGAAAACTGTTTAAAAAATTATCCTGAAACATTTTAAAAGTTTATAATTCAAGAACGAACTTCCAGATTTGCCTCTTTGTGAGTTATTAATTCTATGGATTTGGATATTAAAACTGGGGACTACCTTGCCTGAGCCTGGTTTATAGATCCAAGTCCTCATCAAGTGGAAAACTGGACAGAGTTCCTTTAATCTGTGACTGGCATTTCTCTAAGCAGTGGCCTGAGAACTCTGTTTGCCCTCATATTTCAACATAAATTCCAAATAGGATGTAAATCAAAATTGATCATTTGATCAACTGAGAATCCATCAGTCCTTTTCACTTTCAGCCCTCACATCTTCCTTAACTTACCTTAAATTTCATTGTCAATGTCTGTAATCACTCTTTTGTCCATTTGTTTTATTTAATTGCCTGGCATAGCCCCAGTCTTGATTCAATGCACTGATGCTACAAAGGTCTTGTGCAAATGAAAACTGATGGAAAAATAACTCTAGCAGACTGACCAAGCCCAGCTTCAATTCCTTCCTGTTAACACTAAGGGCCCTTCGTGGATCCCACTAACAATGTCTCCTGTCCACAGTTCATCCATGCTCTTACTTTCCTAGCCAATGACTTCACGTCTTCTGTTCTCTTTTCAATCTATAAAACCTCCTGTCCCATCCTTTTTCTTAGCTGAATGAAAAAAAAAAAAAAAAAAAGAGGGAGTCAGAAAAGAACCTCCATGAACTGCTCTTCCCTAACTTACCCACCTGGCAGCATCTGTGCTCAGAAACCCTGCCTTTCCCTGATGAATTGTCCAAATTCTGTCAGTGGACAGTCCCTACACTTATATGCCACATTCACTCCTCCCAAAATAATACTTTGCTAGCAAGCTTCCCTCTCCTCCCTGCATCTGCTCTTCTCTTGGCTTGATTACTTCTATCAGCATGCAAACTTGACATGTTAGCTCCTGTTTTCATACTTTTCTCCCACCTTATAAATATAATTTGTCTTCATGTTGTTCTCTCAGTACAACCCTACTTCTCTTTTCCTTTCAAGTAAAATTCCTGAAAACGCTTGTCTATGCTTGGTGGCTTCCCCAATTCTCTCATTTTCTCTTAGAGCTTTCCAATCAAGTCATCATCTCAATCATGCCACCAAAACTTATTTCTGACATCCACACTGACAAATCCAAAGATTCATTTTCTCTTATCTTCTTATTTGAACTATGAGCTGCATTGCAAACTGTTTACCGCTCCTTTATTCTAGAAACTCTTCCTTCATTTGGGTAAAAAATCACATTCTCTACTTCTCCTCTTATATTTCAGGAGTGCAAGGGTAGTTCAATTAGGGTGTTATAAGTTTACCATTTTCTATTACTTATTATTTCTGTTAATTTCAATTATCTTGAAATTTCTAGGCAAGTCAATAAAACATAATAAACTAATAAGAGGCAAAAACACCTAAATGGAGTAAACAAAATTATTATAACAAATAAAAGATTATCTACCTAAAATTTTAATTACCCAGAAACAACTTTAACACCAAACATGTAGCTCCTAAAGAGAACTGCAGCTGCTAGTGAGAGATGTGAAAGATGACAAATCAGAAGACAATTGCAAAAATTTAATCTAGGAAGTAAGTAGCTTATAGAAAGGTTGGAAATGTTTTCTGAAGCCATTAGTTACAGAACTAGATACTGTGGTCCTGGATTAGAAACCTAAGTATCATAGAGATGTCAGTCTTAACAAATTTATCTACATGTTAAAAATAAAATCCATCCAAAATCTCAATAAGACATTTTCTACAAAAAGTTAGCATAGTTCTCAAGTTTACCAAAAAGCTGTGACAAGCAAGAGAGGATCAGGGGAAGAACTGGGAAAATCCAAAGAAAATATGACATTTACTTAACAATATTCAAGTGCTGATTTCTTAGTTCCAATAATTGTCCTGGGCACTCTGGTGGCTCAGTGGTAAAGAATCTGCCTACCAATGCAGGAGACACAAGTTTGATCTCTGGGTCAGAAATATCCCCTGGAGAAGGAAATGGCATCCCACTCCAATATTCTTGACTGGGAAATCCTATGGGCAGAAGAGCCTGGTGGGCTACAGTCCATGGGTTCTCAAAAAGAGTCAGACATGATTTAGCAACTAAACAACAACAATATTGTCCTATGGTTTTGAAAAATGTCAGTATTGAGGGATGCTGAGTAAGGAACATCAAGGAATTCTGTGTTTTCTTTATAAATCTTCTTTAAATCTAAAACACCAATACAGTATACTAATGCATATATATGGAATTTAGAAAGATGGTAACAATAACCCTGTATACAAGACAGTAAAAGAGACACTGATGTATAGAACAGTCTTTTGGACTCTGTGGGAGAGGGAGAGGGTGGGATGATTTGGGAGAATGGCATTGAAACATGTATAATATTATACATGAAACAAGTCGCCAGTCCAGTTTTGATGCACAATACTGGATGCTTGGGGCTGGTGCACTGGGACGACCCAGAGGGATGGTATGGGGAGGGAGGAGGGAGGAGGGTTCAGGATGGGGAACACATGTATACCTGTGGTGGATTCATTTTGATATATGGCAAAATCAATACAATATTGTAAAGTTAAAAAATAAAATAAAATAAAAATATATTAAAAAATAAATTTATTTCAAAATAAAATGTGTAAATAAGTAGAGTAGCAAATTTTCCAAACAGATATCAAAATATATAGTAAAGCTATAGTCATTTAAATGGTAGGGATGAAACAACAGTAGATGA
>NW_027219577.1:0-5169 GCF_027580195.1 Bos mutus
GATCAGCCCCCGTGATCGGGGCTTAGGCCCCCTGATCGGGCCGGGTCAGCCCGTGGGGCAATGCATGTTCCCGCCCGTGATTTAGTGCATTTTAACCCGTGGTCAGTCCTTTATCGTTCCCTAGGGAGTGTATGATCAGCCGCGTGGTCGCGCTGGTTTTGAAACCCCTGGGTGATGGGGGAGCCCGTGATCGTATATTTTTCCAATTTATGGGGCCTGACCCATCGGGTCGGTTTTGATCAGCCCCTGGGCCCCGTGCATCTTTAGTCACGTGATCGGGGCCCGCTGACTTTTGTGATTACTGTCTGCATCTCTTGTGAAAAACCGGGGTGCTCGTAATTCCCCACCCGCTCAGCTGAGTTTTGGGGCCGGGTGAGCGGGGATTTCCCCCGGCTGAGTTCCCGGGGGTTTCCTGCGGCTGTTTTTGATTCGCCTCTGTCTTTTTTTTGCCTCCAGAGGCCGATCAGTGGTATGAAAAAAAGAAAGCGGCGGGGCCCCATCATCACCCGGGGGAGCGCCATAAAGTCCCTGATCCCACCCATTTGTCATGTGATCGGTCTCTCAGTCCGGTATCGGGGCGGTCCCGCCCCGTGATCCAAGGCCGGGTAGCCCGTAAACATTGCCGAAACCACGTAAACAGTGCTGGTATCACGTGAACCCTTTTGATCGGGCCCCGGGTCAGTGCCTGATGGCCCGTGATCCCGTGCGGATCAATTCGGTCAGTGCCCGATCGATCCGCGGGCCAATCATGGTTCTCGTGGTCATTTTCCGATCAGCCCGTGAAACAGGCCGGGCCCGCCCGTGATCGGGTTTTGGGCCGGCTCGTGAACCTTAAAAAAAGTATCCCCTGCGGGTTTTGCCTGGGCGGTGCGATCAGCCCGTGATGGATTCCAGTCCCGGTGGGGTATGATCAGCCCCTAATCAATCGCGGTCAGCCACCCCCGGTGGTCATGATCAATTGCGGCGGTGCCGATCCCGTCGCCCTGACCAGTACATGGTAGCTGGGGGGTGGCGCGGTAGCCCGTAAAAGGGTTGCCTTTTTGCCCGGATCGGAGCCAGTCCCGTGATCGGGGCAGTCAATCCCTAACAGTGCGATAAGGGCACCCGATTGGGGGCCCGATCGTCCCTGATCGGGCGATCACTCCGTGACCCGTACATTGGGAGCTACTTTATCGCCGCCGGGTCAGCCCGTGGGGGAGTGCATGAAGCCGGTCAGTGCGGTCAGTTTGGGAAGAGTAAAACCAACCACCGATCTTTTAATAGCCCGTGACTCCCGGGTCATCCCCGCCATCGGGGTTTGATTATCCCCGTGATCATTCATTCGGTTTGATCGGTAATAAAATGGGGCATGATCGTGGTCGGGCGTGATCAGTGCGCCAAGGCCCCTGTCGGGGCAGTCAGTCACCTGATGGTGTAAATCCCGTCCGTGGCCGGTTTTATGGAGCTCGCGGTCATTGCATGATCAGCCCGTAGTGGGGCAATAGCCGCGTGATCGGTGCGCCGTCAGTCCGTGATCAGTGCGATCGGGCATGCGCCGGGATATAAAGGGCTGCTGTCATTTTCCGGGTCGGCGTGAGCAGTGCATTGTAGCCCGCCCTAATTCGGTGCGGTTGCCCCCGTGGTCAAAGCTGATCAGTCCGTGACCAGTGCGATCCCGCCACGCGGTAATTTCCGGGGGAATCACCCTAAACGGGGGACCAGCCAAGTGACGTGCGCCATGCCACATGATCAGTCTGATCAGTCCGCGTGATCAGTGCCGGGTCAGTCCGTATCAGTTTTTGATCAGCCCGTGATCAGTCCGTCAGCCCCATTCAGAGGGTCAATTAGGGAACAGTCATGTGACGGGGCATGGGAGCTGGTGATCATTGCGCGGTCGGGCCCCCGTAAAAAGGGGCTGGTAGGCCCCCGTCATGATTAAAAAGTGGGGGCAGGATCGTCCGTGATCGGTCGTGATCAGCCCGTGGGCAGTGCCGGTGGGGCCCCTGATCAGTATGATCGTTTTTGGGCGGGGAAAAGGGTCCCGCCCTTGGTCAGTGGGAAAGAAGCCCGTGATCCTGCGATCTTCACATGATCGGGGTATGATCATCCCCGTGATCAGTCTGGGGGGTCATGTGATCGGTTGGCCCGTACAGGCGTGATCAGTGCTGATCAGTCCGTGATCAGGGTATTTTATCAACCGCGTGGTCATTTCCCCATTTAGGGGAAAGGTGCGAAAAGCCAATGATCAGTGCCCATCATCCCGTGATCGGGGTGCCATCGGCCCAAAAAAGTTCGGATGGGCCCGCTGGTCAGTCGCCCCTCAGTCCCGTAAACAGTCATGATCCCGTCCCCCTGATCAGTGCGAAACAGGTATGTTACCATTGCTGATCAGTCACTGGCCAAATTTTTTGCTTTGTGATCTTTCAGGATCAGCCACGTGGCCTGCCGGGTAGACCGTGATAGTGCATGATGAACCGCCGGAAAGGTGATAATCAACCCCCGTGATTCCAATTTCCATGATACCTTTTGATTGGTTTATGGTCTGTGCATGACAGGCCAAAACATTTTCATGATATCCCGTGTCAAATAATTATAGCCCCGTTATCCCTTCCCGGGTTGTCACCCGTCTTTGGCCTTTACCAGGCACCTGAACAGTGGGCGGGCCCGTGATCGGGGCTTTTAAAGTGATCTTGCCAAAACAGTCAAGTGATCGGTCCCTGAACGTCCGGGATCAGTGCATGATGAGCCCGTGATCAGTCGGGCTCAATTTAGTGATCGTTTCGCCCCATCAGTCCGTGGCCGGGACATGGTTTTTCTCGTGATCTTGCGCAGTCAGCCCGTTAGAAGGGCCCGGGGCCCCCGTGATCGGGGCAGTCAATCCGTGATCAGTGTTTAACAGTCCAAAGTGAACGGTGGGGATCCCGGAAGTGATCGGGGCGGCCGGGCGTGATCGGTGTATGACCAGCCAATGATCGGTTGGTCAGCCGGGGGTCGGGGGGATCAACCCTGAAAAGGGGCATGGGCCAAATTTGTGATCATTGCGCCCGTCAGTCCGTGACCTGTCCCGGGCTCCGTTCCCTTGCTGATCAGCCACGTGGCTGTGCATTTAGCCCGGATCATTGAATTCCCGTGCGTGATCCCCGCGGTCATCCGGGAGCAGTAAGCGGTACGCGATCATTGCAGTCAGCCCCCGTGAAGTGCCGGTTGGCCCCTATCAGTATGATCATTTTGGGGGGCAAATATGATCAGCCCTTTTCAGTGCGAATGCGGATTTAAATGCTGATCTTCACATTTTCGGGGTATGATCATCACGTATCAGTGCATGAAAAATGAACGTGATCGTTTTCGCCCCGTCAAAATGTTGGTGAATAACCCGATCTTTCGGGGGCCGGTAATGGTGCCGGTAAAGAGTCAGTCATTATCAGTGATCGGTGCATGATATGGGGGTGTCAGTGCATGACCCAGCCCCGGTGTTTAGTTTTGATAAACCCCGGGATCAGTGCGAGCCAGGTAATGAGTGCATGAAAAAGGCCCAGATGATCAGTGATTTACTTTCATGGGGATAAGGGGTAATTGGATCAGCCCGGTTCAGTCGGGGTGGCCAACTTGGATCGGTGCGGCTGATCAGCCGTGATCCTGCGCCCGGTCGGGGTCACGGGGGTCAGTGCATGATCACCCGCTTTGATCAGTCATGGTGGTAGGATCATTGATGATCGGCCGTAGGGCCCCCAGTGCTGATGGCCCACATGATCGGGTTTGCATGATCGGTCCGGGGATCAATTACTTAAATTCGGATCCCCGTGGTGGTGCCCGATCAGCCCCACGTTTACCATTTGCGGGGGACCCAGTCTGAGGGCCGTACATGGGCCCCACGAAGGCATTATGGATGTTGGGGTTGGCACGGGGCGCGGGACCGAAATCGGTGCAGTTGGGTGACGGTGTTTTATAGCCCGTGATCATTGCTTTGTCGTGATCGTTCGCGAATTGATCACCGGTGATCGGTGCATACCAGGCGGGGGGTTGAGCAGTATGTTCACCCCGTGATCAGTGCGCAGAAACCCCGGGTGTTCAGTGCGATCATTTCGTGAGCGGGTGATCAGCCCGTGCCGGGCCCCCGGTTTTCCAAAAACCGTGAACGGTGTTGATCACCCGGGTGATCAGTGCAAATATCCAAGTGATCAGTCCCTGACCAATCCACGTGATCGGTTTTCGGCCGCGTAAACGGTCCCGGCCAGTCACGTGATCAGGGCCTCCCCGGGGCCTGCGTGATTCTTCTGCAATCTGCTTGACAATTGCCAGCTTGCGGGAAATTCCTGCTCAGCTGCGGTGTCCAGCTGGGCGGATTTCCCCACAGCTGAGTTCCATGATTTGCCTGCTGACTGTTTGATTGGTCCTACTCAGCTCTTTGTTTTTTTGCCTCCAGAGGCACATGATCAGGGATGTGCCAAAAATGATCAGCGCGCGGTCACCCTGATCAGGCCCCCAAAGTCGTGATCATCAATGGGCATTTGTCAGTCCATGCTCATCCGCGGTATCAGTGCCGGGTCAGCCCCCGTGATCGGTGCGCGGAAACCCGTGATCGTGCATGAAAAAACCCTGATCAGTGCATGGTCGTCCCTGATACGTTGATCAGCCGTGATCCCGTGCATGAAAGGGCCCGTGATCGGAGGATCAATTTAGTGATCAGTGCGCGATCATCCGCGTGACCAGTACATGGTTGCTCGTGGTCATTGCATGATCAGCCGTGGGCGAGGGGGCAGCCACGTGATCGGAAATTTTGGGCCCGGCCGTGACCCCTGTATGACCAAGAAGTGATCGGGGCCGGTAGCCACGTTGGTCAGTGGGGGATCTCAGCCACCCTGATCGGTGATGATCCCGCCGCGTAAACAATGCTGATCAGCCAGGGGGAGTGCATGATCAATTTCGACGGGGCATGATCAGTCCCCTGACCAGTAATGGGAGCTGGTGTTTATTGCGCGTCAGCCCTGGCCGTGCATGATAAACGAGATCGGTGCTTTATCCCGTCACGTGATGTTTCCGGTATCCGTGAACAGTGCATGATAAGTCACCGGTTTGTGCATGATCAAAAAACGTGATCAATTTCATGATCACTCACGTGACCAGTACATTTGGGTTTGTGATCCCCGGGTCAGACGTGGGGGCAGTGCGAAGTACCCTGATCAGTGCATG
>NW_027219578.1:0-6413 GCF_027580195.1 Bos mutus
CAGTGAATTATAGCCATGTGATCAGTGCATGATCAGTCACGTGATCAGTGTATGATCAGCCACGTGAACAGTGCCTGCTGAGTCACGTGACCAGGGCCTACTGAGGTGCATGATTCCTGTCTGCTCAGCTGCTTGAAAATTGCCAGCTGAGCTGCGTGATTCCTACCTGCTCATCAGCTTGACAATTGCCAGCTTAGCCGTCTGATTCCTGCCTATTCAGCTGCTTGATGATTGCCAGCTGAGCAGCATGATTCATCACAGCTGAGGTCCATAATTATTGCCTGCTGATTGCGTGATTCGTGCCTGCTCAGCTCTTTGGTTATTGCAGCCTGAGGCACATCATCAGTGCATGATAGCCACGTGATCAGTTCTTGATTAGGCACATGATCAGCACCATTCAGACACGAGATAACTGCATGCTAAGTCACGTGATCAGTTCATGATCAGCCATGAGATTAGTGCATGTTCACCACGTGATAAGTGCATGATCATCCACGTGATTATTGCATGCACAATCAAGTGATCAGTGCATGATCAGCCACGTGATTAGTGCATGATCAGCCACGTGATCAGTGCATGATAGCCACATGATCAGTGCATGATCAGTCGTGATCAGTGTATAATCAACAACGTAATCAATGAATGATAGCCACCAGATCAGTGCATGATCAGTCACGTGATCATTGCATGATCTGTCACGTGATCAATGTATGATATCCACGTGATAAGTTGATGTGCAGTCATGTGATCAGTGCATGATAGCTACATGATCAGTGCATGATCAGCCACGTGATCAGTGTGAGATCGCCAGGGATCAGTGCATGATTAGTTACGTGATCAATGTATGATAGCCATGTGATCAGTGCATGATAGCCACCTGATCATTGCATGATCAGTCACGTGATCAGTGCATGCACGGTAACGTGATCAGTGCATGATCAGCTTCGTGATCAGTGCATGATCAGCCACCTTATCAGTGCATGATCAGGGCGTGAAGAGGGCATGATCAGTTACGTGATCAGTGTATGATAGCAAGGTTAATAGCGCATGATAGCCACGTGATCAGTCACGTGCATGATCAGCCATGTGATCAGTACATGCACATTCACCTGGTCAGTGTAGGATCAGCCACGTGATCAGTGCATGATCATTCACGTGATCAGTGCCTGATCAGCCACGTGATCAGTGTATGATCAGTCAGGTGATCAGTGCATCCAGAGTCACGTGATCAGTGCATGATCAGCCACGTGATCAGTGCATAATCTGTCACGTGATCAGTGTATGATCATCCTTGTGATCAGTGCATGCGCAGCCTCGAGATCAGTGCATGATAGGCACGTGATCCATGCATGATCAGTCATGTGATCAGTGCATGATCAGCTTCCTGATCAGTTCATGATCAGCCACATTATCAGTGCATGATCAGGCACGTGATCAGTGCATGGTCAGGCACGTGATCAGTGCATGATCATTCACGTGATGATCAATTCCTGATCAGCCACATGATCAGTGTATGATCAGTCAGGTGATCAGTGCATCCGAGTCACGTGATCAGTGCATGATAGCCACGTGATCAGTGCATGATAGCCACGTGATCAGTGCATAATCTGTCACGTGATCAGTGCATGATGATCACGTGATCAGTGTGATCAGTGCGTGGGCAATCTCGAGATCAGTGCATGATAGCGACGTGATCCATGCATGATCAGTCATGTGATCAGTGCATGATCAGCTTCTGATCAGTTCATGATCAGCCACATTATCAGTGCATGATCAGGCACGTGAAGAGTGCATGGTCAGGCACGTGATCAGTGCAGGATCAGTCACGTGATAAGTGCATGATCAGGCACGTGATCAGTGCATGATCAGGCACTTGATCAGTGCATGATCAGTCACGTGATCAGTGCATGTCAGCACGTGATCAGCCACGTGATCAGTGCATGATCAGTCACGTGATCAGTGTGTATGATCTGTATGATCGCCACGTGATCAGTTCTTGATCAGCCACGTGATCAGTGCATGATCAGTCACGTGATCACGGCATGATCAGCACGTGATCAGTGCATGATAGCCTCGTGATCAGTGTATGATCAGCCAGGTGATCAGTGCATGGGCAGTCACGTGATCAGGGCATGATAGCCACGTGATCAGTGCCAGATCAGCTACATGATCAGTGCATTATAGCCAGGTGATCAGTGCATGATGAGTCACATGTTCAGTGTATGATCAGCCACGTGATCAGTGCATGATCAGTCTCGTGATCAGTGTATGATCAACCACGTGATCAATGCGTGATAGCCACCAGTCCCATGCATGATCAGTAACGTGATCAGTGCATGATCTGTCACGTTTGCAGTGTATGATATCGACGTGATCAGTTCATCGCCCAGTCATGTGATCAGTGCATGATAGCTAAGTGATCAGTGCCTGATGAGTGCGTGATCAGTGCAAGATCGCCACGTGATCAGTGAATGATTATTTAGGTGATCAATATAGGATAAGCCACATGAAGAGTGCATGATAGCCACGTGATCAGTGCATGATCAGTCACGTGGTCATGGCATGCGCAGTCATGTGATCAGTGCATGATTGCTACGAGATCAGTGCATAATCAGTCATCGTGATCAGTGTGATGATCAGCCACGTGATCAGTGCATGATCAGCCACGTAATCAGTGCATGAAGAGTGTAAGTGATCAGTTCGTGATCAGTGCAGTCACGTGATCAGTGCATGATAGCCGGGTGATCAGCGCATGATCAGTCCCGTGATCAGTGCATGCACAGTCACGTGATCACTGTATGATCAACCACGCGTGATCAGTGCATGATAGCCACCTGATCAGTGTATGATAAGCAACGTTATTAGTTCATGATCAGCCACGTGATGATCAGTGCATGCGCAGTCACGTGATCAGTGCATGATAGCCACGTGATCAGTTCATAATCAGCCACGTGATCAGTGCATAATCTGTCACGTGATCAGTGTATGATCGCCCTTGTGACAGTGCATGGCAATCTCGAGATCAGTGCATGATAGCGATTTGATCAGTGAATGATAAGTCATGTGATCAGTGCATGATCAGCATCCTGATCAGTGCATGATCATGCACGTGATCAGTGCATGATCAGTCACGTGATAAGTTCGTGATCAGTCACGTGATCAGTGCATGATCAGGCACGTGATAAGTGCATGATCAGTCAGGTGATCAGTGTATGATCAGCCACGTGATCAGTGCATGATAGCCACGTGACTAGTGCATGATCAGTCACGTGATCAGTGCATGATCAGCCACCTCAACAGTGCGTGATGTCAGGGCCTGCTGAGCTGCGTGATTCCTGTCTACTCAGCTGAGTGATAATGGCCAGCTTAGCTGGGTTATTCCTGCCTGATCATCTGCTTGATAATTGCCAGCTGGACTGAGTGATTTCAGCCTGTTCATGTGCTTGATAAGTGCCAGTTGAGCTGCGTGATTAATTGCCTGCTCATCTGCTTGATAATTGCCAGGTGAGCTGCGTGATTCCTGGCTACTCATCTGCTTGATTAGTGCAAGCTGAGCTGCATGATTCCTGCCTGCTCATCTGCTTGATAACTGCCAGCTTAGCTGCGTGATACCTGCCTGCTCAGCTGTTTGATTATTTCCAGATTAGTTGCTTGATTCCTGCCTGCTTATCAGCTTGACAATTGCCAGCTGAGCTGTGTGATTCCTGCCTGGTCAGCTGCTTGATTATTGCCAGCTGAACAGCATGATTCATCACAGCTGAGGTCCATGATTATTGCCTGCTGATTCCGTGATTCGTACCTGCTCAGCTCTTTGATTATTGCCTCCTGAGGCACATCATCAGTTCATGATAGCTAGCTGATCAGCGCATAATCAGTCACGAGATCAGTGCATCATCTGTCACGTGATCAGTGTATGATCAGCCACGTGATCAGTGCATGATCAGCCACCTGAACAGTGCGTGATGTCAGGGCCTGCTGAGCTGCGTGATTCCTGTCTACTCAGCTCAGCTGAGTGATAATGGCCAGCTTAGCTGCGTTATTCCTGCCTGCTCATCTGCTTGATAATTGCCAGCTGAGCTGCGTTATTCCTACCTGATCATCTCCGTGACAGTTGCCAGCTGAGCTGCGTGATTCCTGCCTGCTCAGCTACTTGATTATTGTCAGCTGAGCAGCATGATTCGTCACAGCTGAGCTCCATGATTATTGCATGCTGATTGGGTAATTCGTGACTGCTCAGCTCTTTGATTATTGCCTCCTGAGGTGCATCATCAGTCACATGATCAGCGCCATTCAGACACGTGATCATTGCATATTCAGCCACTTGATGAGTTCATGATCAGCAACGTGATTAGTGCATCATCAGCCACGTGATCAGTGTATGATCAGCCACGTGATCAGTGCATGATCAGCCACGTGATCAGTGCATGATCAGCCACGTGATCAGTGCATGCGTGATCAGTGCATGCAGTCACGTGATCAGTGCATGATAGCCAGGTGATAAGTGATTGATCAGTCATGTTATCAGTGTGCATGATCAGCCACGTGATTAGTGCATGATAGCCACGTGATCAGTGCATGATCAGTCCCGTGATCAGTGCATGACCAGTCATTTGATCAGTGCATGATCAGTCACATGATCAGTGTATGATCATACACGTGATCAGTGCATGGGCAGACACGTGATCAGTGCATGATCAGTCACGTAATCAGTGTATGACAGCCACGTGAACATTGCATGATAGCCGTGATGATCAGTGCGTGATGATCAGTCACGTGATCAGTGCATGATCAGCCACGTGATCACTGCATGAACAGCCACGTGATCAGTGCATGTGCAGTCACGTGATTATTGTATGTTCATCCACGTGATCAGTGCATGATAGGAACCTGATCAGTGCATGATAAGCAACGTGATTAGTGCATGATAAGCCACGTGATCACTGTACGATCAGCCACGTGATCAGTGTAATATCAGCCACGTGATCAGTGCATGCACAGTCACGAGATCATTGTATGATCAGCCGTGATCAGTGTGCATGATCAGCCACGTGATCAGTGCATGATCAGACACATGATCAGTGAATAATCATAATGTGATCAGTGTATGATCAGCCACGTGATCAGTGCATGATCAGCCACGTGATCACTGTATGATCAGCCACGTGATCAGTGCATGATCCACCACGTGATTAGTGCATGATCACCACGTGATCAGTGCATGATCAGCCACGTGATCAGTGCATGATCAGCCACGTGATCAGTGCATGATCAGGCTCGTGATCAGTGCATGATCAGTCACGTAATCAGTGTATGATCAGCCACGTGATCAGTGCATGATAGCCACGTGATCAGTGCATGATCAGTCACGTGATCAGTGCATGATCAGCCACGGGATCAGTGCATGATAGCCATGTGATCAGTGCATGATAGCTACGTGATCAGTGCATAATCAGCCACGTAATCAGTGCATGATAGCCACCTGACCAGTGCATGATCAGCAACGTGATTAAGGCATGTTCAAACACGTGATCAGTGCATGATCGTGCCACGTGATCAGTGTACAATTAGCCACGTGATCAGTGCATGATAGCCAAGTGATCAATGCATGATAGCTACGTGATCGGTGCATGCTCAGTCACATGATCAGTGCATGATCAGTCACGTGATCAGTGTATGATCAGCCACGTGATCAGTGCATGATAGCCACCTGATTAGTGCATGATAAGCAACGTGATTAGTGCATGATCAGCCACGTGATCAGTGTATGATCAGCCACGTGATCAGTGCATGATCAGCCACGTAATCAGTGTATGATCAGCAGCGTAATTAGTGCATGATCAGCCACGTGATCAGTGTATGATCAGCCACGTGATCAGTTCATGATCAGCCACGTGATCAGTGTGCATGATCAGTCACGTGATCAGTGCATGATCAGTCACGTGATCAGTGCACGTGATCAGTGCATGATAGCCACGTGATCAGTGCATAATCTGTCACGTGATCAGTGTATGATCATCCTTGTGATCAGTGCATGGGCAATATCCAGATCAGTGCATGATAGTGACGTGATCCGTGCATGATCAGTCACGTGATCAGTGCATGATCAGCTTCCTGATCAGTGCAGGATCAGGCACGTGAAGAGTGCATGATCAGGCACGTGATCAGTGCACGATCAGTCACGTGATAAGTGCATGATCAGGAACATGATCAGTGCATGATCAGGCCCTTGATCAGTGCATGGTCAGTCACGTGATCAGTGTATGATCAGCCACGTGATCAGTGCATGACAGCCAAGTGACCAGTGCATGATCAGTCACATGATCAGTGCATGATCAGCCAGGGATTAGTGCATGATAGCCATGTGATCATTGCATGATAGCTACGTGGTCAGTGCACGATCAGCCAGGTAATCA
>NW_027219579.1:0-4629 GCF_027580195.1 Bos mutus
CTCTCAGGAAGGTCGAGGGCTTGGCGTGGGGGCAAAGGGGGCCTCGGTAGTGCGAAGGAGGGGCTGGCGCTTCCCGGTGCTCGAGGCTTTTTGCCTACCAGAAGAGGTCCTTTAGCCCCGCGGCGTCCCGATTCTTGGATCCCCCCGCAGCCCCAGCCCCTCCCGGGCCGCGGGAGGAGGCTGGCGGGCCCCGACTCCCGCTGCAGACCTGGGTTGCCTCCCGGCGGCCCGCGAGCCCTCCGCGTCGCATTCGGCTTCCAGGACGCCCGACGACCGGCGGTCCGTCTCCATCTGGGCTCCTTTGGCTTACCTCAGGCAATCCCGGGGCTTGCGACTCAGCCAGCCCCAGCGCCGCCACCCCTGCCTCGCGAGCGATCGCGCATGCGCGTGTACGCCTTGCGCACAGATAGATGTGCTAAGCGGGGCATCTATCTTATTCATATACCGTGGGTGGATCTCTGCCTGGGAGTCCGGACTGCTGGAACCATAGGCTACTTCACTTTTAGTTCCTTCGGGAACCTCCATATTCTTTTCCATACGGCTCTACCCACGCCCATTCCGTGGAGGAGAGTTCCCTTGCCCACTTCTCCAGCACTGGTTATTGACAGCTGAACATACGCAGAGGCCCAATGGACTCATGTGAAGCGGACGTCCCTCCTGGGATTTGGGTTGAGCCTCTCCAATCATTAGTGATGTGGAGCAACATGACCTTGAAATGCAGATGCAATGCTTCACTTCCCTGCTCCAACTGGTTTCTGGTATTTTCCAGCATATTGACGATACGAATTTACTCTTCAGGCTTTTGCCTCACAGTTCTTTCCCCGATGTCTTGCCCGGAATGTCTTCTGCACTTTGGGCTTCCATCCCATACATTTTGCTGCTTCCTGAATGTCCTAAGTTCTGGTCACATAGCCTTCCAAGATGCTATTTTCCTGCCTGAAATTCTTCCTGCATCTCAACCCTGGTTTACCTAAGGTTCAACCTATGGACCTCAACAGGTGCCCTCCTGAAAGCCTTCCTGACACCCAGGTTTTGTGGTGAGGAAGGGGAGGCCTATGAGTTCTCAAGGATCTGCCTGTGATGTATCATTAGAGTCGTCTCCTGAAAGCAGGACTCTGTGCTCCTTCTCTCCGGGCCTGCGTTCCCCTGAAACTTCTTACATGCCTCCTAGCTCATCGTAGGTGCTCAGTATTACTTAGTGTGTGAAAGCAGAAAATGCTCTTAAGCCTCAAGGGGTCACTTAGCTCCGGCACTTTTGATCTCTTTGTATATTGGCGATTCAATTCTTTTCCTTTCTGGGTTGATGGGTACACTATATTCAGGCACAATCTAAAGGGCATGGAAGACATATCCATACATAGAGGTCTTGCTTTCAAGGAACTCGTACAGCAAATTTCTACAAGTTAGGGCTTTTCAAATAGAAGCAGGTGAACGTTCAGTATGCTCCATTTTCATTTCAAAGAAAGATTGTTTTGACTTTTATAGCAAAGGTGGAACCTTACTGTAATCCAATACTATACAATTATTTCAGTGCTATCTCCTAGGTCCCTTCTGGAGGTGTGTGGCTCTTGCAAATGTAAGATCTTCCATCGTCCTCAGACTTTAGTGTCATTTGCAATCATCCAGAAAGCTTCAGGTCCAGGTTCCAGAGCCACCCAACTTTTAACAGCAGTAGCCAACGGAGGGATTCCCAGGAATACACATTTGTTCCGGCATTACCGTTGTATTGTTAAGGTACACTCAATACAGTGGCAGGGCTGATTGTCCACTAGGTCCTATGGGAATGAAAGAAAGGGCTCCCCCTCCCCACATATCCCCACCCCACTGCTGCCGGGATGGCCCAGGATGCAGAAACGGTCTCAAACAAGAATCAGACAACCAGAGAAGCTTCCAGATGATAGTCCTGAGATGAAGGAACTGGGCAGCTGGTTGAGATGGCACCAAGGGAAAGGCTGCTCTTTTGTCTGGGTTCTGTAATCCTTCTCTTCTGGACACCCAGGGGAGGTTTTGTCTGCAGATTTGAAAGAAGTACTAAAAAGTCATATGTGTTGGAATCAAGGTTTCTGCATTTAACCATCTAAAAGAAGAGAAACCGCCTGCATATTTCTTTCAAACAGATAATTGCTTTCGATAGGTTCTCTCACACCTTATTCAGTTAGCACTAACATTAAATCACGAAAACTACACATAAGATTCAAAATACCAAAAGGACAGCTTCTGTTTTGAAATCGTCTTTCCATTTAGTAGACACAGCTCTATTCTTTTGTATTTTGCCTAGGGATTAGCAATGTCTAGTTCAGATGGCAGAGCATCCAGCAGCAGGAGACTGGGGTTTGATCCTGGGTCAAAGGAAAGATCATGGAGAAGGAAATGGCAACCCCTCCCAGTATCCTCGCCACCAGAATGCCACGGTTCAGAGGAGCCTGATGGGCCATGATCCATGGGTTGTATTAAAGTTGGATCAACCCAGCAACTCACGAACACAAGTATTTCCAAAGGCCACACTCAAGTGTGTGTGTGTGTGTGTGTGTGTGTGTGTGTGTGTGTGTGTATCTCCTCTTGCCGTCTCTTGAGTCTGCTCTGTATCTCTGACAGCCAGCCGCCGGCCCATTCGTCTTGCCTTCGCTCTCTCCCAGCAGGCGCCTGGCTCTAGCTGAGGAGCTGGCGCAGGCTGTTGTCACCCTTTGGCGGTGCTCGCGCAGTGTTCGGCGTGTTCGTCTGTGTGCCTGCCCGTGGCCCGCCTGCCTCTCAGGAAGGTCGGGCGCCTGGCGTGGGGCGAAGGGGGCACGGTAGTGCGAAGGGAGGGGCTGGAGGCGGCTCTGCCGACCGCGCCCCTGGCTTCCGGTGGCCGGCACCGACAGGTGCCGCGTTGCGCCCAAGCATCGCTGCACGGCCGAAGGAGATCTAGAGGCCCGGCCAGCGGTTGGGAGGCGCGGGCGCCAAGACCGATACCTCCGGGGCCGCGCCGGCCTGGCGGCAGCGCATGGGTCTGGAGTGGCCGGGGTGGGCCGGCGCGAGGGACCTGGCGCCCCTCCGCACCTCAGCCCAGTCGCGCGTGCACGCACGCACACGCACCCTTCCGGTCACTGGGTGGTCACGAAACCCTTGAGACCCCAGGCCCAGCGAACCTTGCTGGTCTGGTGTTGGCAGTGTTAGGAGGCGGGCGGCGTCAGGCTGGAGTCAGGTCGAGTCATGGCTCAAATACAGCCAGCCCCCTGGCGAGGGTCTGCGGCTCCGTTAGCCCATTTCCTGCAGGGCAGAGCGAAAGGGAGGCGGTGCAGGCTCTTAGGGCCCAGGGCCAACCGCCACCGTCTCCGGTTATGTATCAGCCTGAAGGGCCCGATCTTCTGATCTCGAAGCTAAGCAGGGTCGGGCCTGGTTAGGATCTTGGATGGGGAGACCACCTGGGAATCCCGGGTGCTCGGAGCTTTTTTTGCCTCCCTCTCCCCAGCCACCCCTCCCCCTCCGCGTCCCAGATCTTGAATCCCTGCAGCCCCAGCCCTCCCAGGGTGGGTGGTCAGGGCACCAACTCCCTGCAGACCTGGGTTGCCTCACGCTGCCGCGAGCCCCTCCGCATTCGCATTCGACTTCCAGGACACAGAGACCGGCAGTCCCGTCTCCACCTGGGGCTCCTTTGGCTTTATAAGGCAATCCCGGGGCTTACGACTCAGCCCCAGCCCCGCCCCAGCCTCCCCCGATCCTGGCGCATCTTGGCGATGTGCGTGCACACACAGATATATGTGTACAGATGGGGCATCTATCTTATTCAATTATAGTTTTGTGGATCTATGCCTGGGATTAGGACTGCTGAATAATATGGTACTTAGTTTTAGTTCCTTGAGGAACTCCCATATTCTTGTCATAGTGGCTCCACCAACTCCATTCCTACTAACATGGAGGAGAGTTCCTTTTCTCCACATCTTCTCCAGCATTTGTTATTGACAGACTTTGCAATGAGGACCACGGACTAATGAAGCGGTACCTCATTGTAGTTTGGAGTTGAGTCTCTCCAATCATTAGTGATGAACAAGATGACCAAATGCAGTGCAGATCCCATTCTATCCCCTGCTCAATGGCTCTTGTAGGAATGCCTCTGCACTCTTTGGTTCCATCCCATAGGCATTTTCATTTCTTGAATGTCCTAAGTTTCCCTAGTCACATAGCCTTCCAAGATGCTATTTTCTGCCTGGGAAATTCTTCCTGCATCTCAACCCTGGTTTACCTAGGTTCACCCTATGGACCTCAATGCAATGGTTCCTCTGAAAGCCTTCCCTGACACCCAGGTTTTGGTGAAGGAAGAGGCCCCTCTATAATTCTCACAGGATCTGCCTGTGATGTATCATTAGAGTTGTCTCAGTGAAAGCAGGAACTCTGTGTCTTCTTCTCTCCACATTCTATTTCCAGAAACTTATTACTTGCTCCTAGCTCTTCGTAGGTGCTCAGTATTTACATAGTGTGAAAGATAGAAAGCTCTGGGGAAGCCTCAAGGTGTCACTTTTGATCTCTTTGTATATTTGTCCACACACACCACCCACCCCCACTGTTGACAGCCTTGTGACGAGAAACGGTCCCGAAACAAGAATCAGACAAACCAGAGAAGCCCAGATGATAGTCCTTGAGATGAAGGAA
>NW_027219580.1:0-5923 GCF_027580195.1 Bos mutus
TCATGCACTGATTACGTGACGATCATGCACCGATCACGTGGCTGTTGTGCACTGATCACGACTGATCATGCACTGTTCACATGGCGATCACGCACTGATCACGACTGTGTATGCAATTGATCCCGCGGGCTGAAATGCAATGACTACGAGGCTGATCGGGCGTAATGATCACGTGGCTGATCATGCACTGATCACGGCTGATCATGCACGGGATCATGTGGGATGAAATACACTGACACGAGACTGCACATGCACTGATCACCTGGGAGATCATGCACTGATCACATGGCTATCATGCACTGATCTCGCGCTGATCATGCACTGATCACGACTGATTGTGCAGGGTCACGCACTGATTACTTGGCTGATCTTTACACTTTCATATGGCTGATCATGCACTGATCACATGGTTGAAAATGCACTGAAACGTGATCACGATTACTACGGGCTGATCGCGCGCATTGATCACGTGACTGAAATGCACGATCACGTGGGTGATCATGCACTGATCACGTGCTGAAAATGCACTGATCACGCGGCTTCGACCATGCACTGATTGGCGAAGCTGATCGCGCACTGATCACGTGGCTGATCATGCACTGATCACGCCGGCTGATCATGCACTGATCACGTGGTTGATCATGCACTGATCACGTGGCTGATCATGCACTGATCACGGGCTGATCATGCACTGATCACGGCGATCATGCACTGATCACGTGGCTGATCGCGCACTGATCACGTGACTGATCATGCACTGATCACGTGGCTGATCATGCACTGATCACGCGGCTGATCATGCACTGATCACGACTGATCATGCACTGATCACGTGCCTGATCATGCACTGATCACGAATTGGGCATGCACGCGCATTGATCACGACTGATCATCATGCACTGATCACGTGGCTGATCATGCACTGATCACGTGGCTGATCGCGCACCGATCACGTGGGCTGATCGGGCGCACTGATCACGTGACAGTGCATGCACTGATCACGCGGCTGATCATGCACTGATCACGGGCTGATCATGCACTGATCACTGGCTGATCAGGCCACTGATCACGTGGCTGATCATGCACTGATCACGTGGCTGATGCGTACACGATCGCGGGCTGGTTGATCATGCACTAATCACGTGACTGATCGCGCACTGGATCACGTGGCTGATCATGCACTGATCACGATACTGATCATTCACTGATCACGCGGGCTGATCATGCACCGATCACGTGACTGATCATGAACTGATCACGCGTCGATCATGCACTGATCACGTGGCCAATCATGCACTGATCACTTGGCTGAGCGCACTGATCACTTGCCTGATCATGCACTTATCACGTGACTGATCATGCACTGATCACGTGCCTGATCATGCACTGATCACGTGGCTGATCATGCACTGATCATATGGCTGATCATACACTGATCACGTGACTAATCATGCACTGATCACGTGGCTGATCATGCACTGATCACATGACTGATCATGCACTGATCACATGACTGATCATGCAATGATCACGTGACTGATCATGCATTGATCACTGGCTGATCATGCACTGATCACATGGCTGATATGCACCGATCACGTGGCTGATCATGCACTGATCACGGGATGATCATGCACACTGATCACGTGGGCTGATCGCGCACTGATCACGTGGCTGATCATGCACTGATCACGCGGCTGATCGCGCACTGATCACAAACTGATCGCGCACTGATCACGTGGCTGATATGCGCACTGATCACGTGGCTGATCATGCACCGATCACGGCTGATCACGCGCACTGATCACACGGCTGATCATGCACTGATCACATGGCTGATCATGCACTGATCACTGTGGCTGATCATGCACTGATCACGTGGCTGATCATGCACTGATCACGTGACTGATCATGCACTGATCACGTGACTGATCATGCACTGATCACGGACTCGATCATACACTGATCACGTGACTGATCATGCACTGATCACGTGGCTGAGGGGCGCACTGATCACATGATAATGATCATGCACTGATCACGGCTGATCATGCACTGATCACGTGTTTGATCATGCACGGATCACGCGGCTACTGGCGCACTGATCACGACAGCTGATCATGCACTGATCACGTGATTGATCATGCACTGATCACATGACTGATCATGCACTGATCACGTGGCTGATCATGCACTGATCACGTGGCTGATCATGCACTGATCACGGTTGATCATGCACTGATCATGTGATTTGATTATGCATTGATCACGTGGACTGATCATGCACTGATCACGTGGCTGATCATGCACTGATCACGTGGCTGATCATGCACTGATCACGTGGCTGATCATGCACTGATCACGTGGCTGATCATGCACTTGATCACGTGACTGATCATGCACTGATCACGTGGCTGATCATGCACTGATCACGTGACTGATCATGCACTGATCACGTGGCTGATCATGCACTGATCACGTGGCTGATCATGCACCGATCACGCGGCTGATCATGCACTGATCACGTATTGATCATGCACTGATCACGTGGCTGATCATGCACTGATCACGTGGTCTGATCATGCACTGATCACGTGGCTGATCATGCACTGATCACGTGGCTGATCATGCACTGATCACGTGGCTGATCACCGCACTGATCACGTGACTGATCATGCACTGATGGTCATGACTGATCATGCACTGATCACGTGGCTGATCATGCACTGATCACGTGACTGATCATGCACTGATCACGCGGCTGATCATGCACTGATCACGTGGCTGATCATGCACTGATCACGTGGCTGATCATGCACTGATCACGTGGCTGATCATGCACTGATCACGTGGCTGATCTGGCACTGATCACGCTGATCATGCACCGATCACGTGGCTGATCATGCACCACCGATCACGTGGCTGATCATGCACTGATCACGTGGCTGATCATGCACTGATCACGCGGGCTGATCATGCACTGATCACGTGGCTGATCGGCGCACTGATCACGTGGCTGATCATGCACTGATCACGTGGCTGATCATGCACTGATCACGTGACTGATCATGCACTGATCACTGGCTGATCACGCACTGATCACGTGGCTGATCACGCACTGATCACGTGGCTGATCATGCACTGATCACGTGGCTGATCGCGCACTGATCACGTGGATGATCGCGCACTGATCACGTGACTGATCGCGCACTGATCACGCGGCTGATCATGCACTGATCACGTGGCTGATCGCGCACTGATCACGTGGCTGATCATGCACTGATCACACACGACTGATCGCACAGATCACGTGACTGATCATGCACTGATCACGTGGCTGATCATGCACTGATCACGTGGCTGATCATGCACTGATCACGTGGCTGATCACACACGATCACGCGTGACTGATCATGCACTGATCACGTGACTGACCATGCACTGATCACGTGACTGATCATCCACTGATCAGTTGGCTATCATGCACTGATTACTTGGCTGATCATACACTGATCACGTGACTGATCATGCACTGATCATGTGGCTGATCATGCACTGACCATTACTGGCTATCGCACTGATCACGTGGTTGATCATACACTGATCACGAGACTGATCATGCACTGATCACGCCTGATGATCATGCACTGATCACATGACTGCCCATGCACTGATCACGTGGATGATCATACACTGATCATGTGACAGATCATGCACTGATCACGTGGCTGATCATGCACCGATCACGTGGCTGATCATGCACTGATCGGAAACTGATCATGCACTGATCACGTGGCTATCATGCACTGATCACGATGGCGATGACTACCGCACTGATCACGTGATCGCTGATCATGCACTGATCACGTGATCTGATCATGCACTGATCACTGGCTGATCATGCACTGATCAGGTGACTGATCATGCACTGATCACGTGGACTGATCATGCACTGATCACGTGACTGATCATGCACTGATCACGTGGCTGATCGCGCACTGATCACGTGGCTGATCATGCACTGATCACGTGACTGACCATGCATTGATCACGTGACTGATCACGCAGTGATCACATGCTGATCATGCACTGATCACGATCACATGACTGATCATGCACTGATCATCTGGCTGATCATGCACTGATCACGTGGCTGATCATGCACTGATCACATGGCTGATCATGCACCGATCACTTGCTGATCATGCACTGATCACGTGGCTCGATCATGCACTGATCACGTGGCTGATCATGCACTGATCACGTGACTGATCGCGCACTGATCACGTGACTGCGACATGCACTGATCACGTACTGATCATGCACTGATCACGCGGCTGATCATGCACTGATCACGGCTGTCATGCACTGATCACGTGGCTGAACATGCACTGATCACGGCTGATCATGCACTGATCACGTGAGATCATGCACCGATCACCGACCTGATCACGCACTGTCACGAATTGCACATGCACTGATCACGTGACTGATCATGCACTGATCACGTGGCTGATCGCGCACTGATCACGTGGCTGATCATGCACTGATCTATGACTGATCATGCACTGATCACGTGACTGATCATGCACTGATCACGTGGCTGATCATGCAGTGATCACGTGCTGATCATGCACCGATCACATGACTGATCATGCAATGATCATCCGTTGATCATGACTGATCACGTGTGATCATGCACTGACTCGCGATCATACACTGGATCATCGGAGATGGCTGACCATACATTGATCACGTGACTGATCGCGCACTGATCACGTTGATGACTTTGCACTGATCACGTGGGCTGACTGCGCACTGATCACGAGGCTGATCATGCACTGATCACGTGTCTGATCATACACTGATCACATTACTGATAATGCACTGAACACGTGCCTGATCATGCACTGATCACGTGGCTGATCATGCACTGATCACGTGGCTGATCATACACTGATCACGTGGCTGTGCATGCACTGATCACGTGGCTGAAATTGCACTGATCACGTGGCTGATCATACGCACTGATCGTGGCTGATCATACACTGATCACGTGGCTGATCATGCACTGATCACCTGCACTGATCACGCACTGATCACGTGGCTCATCATGCATGATCACTGCTGACGTGCACACTGATCACGTGGCTCATCATGCACTGATCACGCTGCTCATGCACTGATGATCACGTGACTGATCATGCACTGATCACGTGACTGATCATGCACTGATCACGTGATCTGATCATGCACTGATCACGCATGACTGATCATGCACTGATCACGTGACTGATCATGCACTGATCACGTGGCTGATCATGCACTGATCACGGCTGATCATGACTGATCACGTGACTGATCATGCACTGATCACGTGGCTGATCATGCACTGATCACCGTGGCTGATCATGCACTGATCACGTGGCTGATCATGCACTGATCACGTGACTGATCATGCAACTGATCACGTGGCTGATCGCACCGATCACGTGGCTGATCATACACTGATCACGTGACTGATCATGCACTGATCACCTGGCTGATCATGCACCGATCACGTGGCTGACTGCGCACCGATCACGCTGGACTGATCATGCACTGATCACATGGCTGATAATGCACTGATCACGTGGTGAAATGCACTGATCACGTGGATGATCACACTGACTGGATCATGCACTGATCATGCACTGATCATGCACGGATCACACATGACTGATGCACGGCACCTGGCCGATCTGACCGATCACGGGCTCACATGCACTGATCACGGGCTGATCACGCGCGATCGCCCCCATCATGCACTGATCACGTGGCTGATCGCGCACCGATCACGCGGATGATCAAACACTGATCACGTGACTGATGGGCGCACTGATCACGCGGCGGATCGCGCACCGATCACGATCATGCACTGATC
>NW_027219581.1:0-5413 GCF_027580195.1 Bos mutus
TCAGCTGGCGATTATCAAGCAGATGAGCAGGCAGGTGTCGCGCGGCTCAGCTGGCGATTATCAAGCAGATGAGCAGGCAGGTGTCGCGGCGGCTCAGCTGTCGATTATCAAGCAGATGAGCAGGCAGGTGTCGCGGCTCAGCTGGCGATTATCAAGCAGATGAGCAGGCAGGTGTCGCGCGGCTCAGCTGTCGATTATCAAGCAGATGAGCAGGCAGGTGTCGCGCGGCTCAGCTGGCGATTATCAAGCAGATGAGCAGGCAGGTGTCGCGGGGCTCAGCTGGCGATTATCAAGCAGATGAGCAGGCAGGTGTCGCGCGGCTCAGCTGGCGATTATCAAGCAGATGAGCAGGCAGGTGTCGCGCGGCTCAGCTGGCGATTATCAAGCAGATGAGCAGGCAGGTGTCGCGCGGCTCAGCTGGCGATTATCAAGCAGATGAGCAGGCAGGTGTCGCGCGGCTCAGCTGGCGATTATCAAGCAGATGAGCAGGCAGGTGTCGCGGGGCTCAGCTGGCGATTATCAAGCAGATGAGCAGGCAGGTGTCGCGCGCGGCTCAGCTGGCGATTATCAAGCAGATGAGCAGGCAGGTGTCGCGCGGCTCAGCTGGCGATTATCAAGCAGATGAGCAGGCAGGTGTCGCGCGGCTCAGCTGGCGATTATCAAGCAGATGAGCAGGCAGGTGTCGCGCGGCTCAGCTGGCGATTATCAAGCAGATGAGCAGGCAGGTGTCGCGCGGCTCAGCTGGCGATTATCAAGCAGATGAGCAGGCAGGTGTCGCGCGGCTCAGCTGGCGATTATCAAGCAGATGAGCAGGCAGGTGTCGCGGCGGCTCAGCTGGCGATTATCAAGCAGATGAGCAGGCAGGTGTCGCGCGGCTCAGCTGGCGATTATCAAGCAGATGAGCAGGCAGGTGTCGCGCGGCTCAGCTGGCGATTATCAAGCAGATGAGCAGGCAGGTGTCGCGCGGCTCAGCTGGCGATTATCAAGCAGATGAGCAGGCAGGTGTCACGCTGCCCAGCTGGCCAGCCGCAGATGAACAGGCAGGTGTCGCGCGTCAGCCGTCGACCATCGCCAGATGAGCCGGGCAGGTGATTTGGGGCCCAGCCGTCAATTTCGCCAGATTAACAGGCAGGCGTCGGGCGGCCCAGCTGTCGGCACGCTATGATGAGCAGGCAGGTGTCACGCTCAGCTGGCGATTATCGAAGCAGATGAGCAGAGAAAAGTCGAATGGCCTAACTGGCGAATATCAAGCAGATGGCGGTGGCAATTGTCACGCTGGTCCGCTGGGCCAGCCACAGATGAACAGGCAGTGCAGGTGTCGCGCCTCAGCCGTCCATTATCGCAGATGAGCAGGGCGGCGTCGCGCGCCAGCTGTCGACATCAAGCACATGAGCAGGCAGGTGTCGCAGGTCAGCTGTCGATTATCAAGCAGATGAGCAGCAGGTCGCATGCTCAGCTGTTACCATCAACCAGAAGAGCAGGCAGGTGTCGCGCAACTCAGCTGATTATCAGCAGAAGAGCAGGTGTGGTGTCGTATGCTCAGCTCAGCTAAGCGATTATCAGAAGCAGATGAGCAGGCAGGTGTCACTGGCTCCAGCGGCCAAAGTCAGCAGATGAACAGGCCGCGTGGCCCGAGTCAGCTGTCCATAATCAAACAGAGGAGCAGGCAGGTGTCACGGCTCAACATTAGATAACCAAGCAGATGAGCAGGCAGGTGTCGTGGGCTCAACTGGCAATCATCAAGTAATGAACAGGCAGGTGTCGCGGCTCAGTTTGGATCATCGCCAGATGAGCAGGCAGGTGTCGGGGGGCTCAGCTGGATATCAAGCAGATGAGCAGGCAGGCTTTGTGTGGCTCAGCTGTCGATTATCGAAAAAACAGAAGAGCAGGCAGGTTCGCAAGCTCAGCTATCGATTATCAAGCAGATGAGCAGGCAGGTGTCACGCTGACTCAGCTGGCGATTATCAAGCAGATGAGCAGGCAGGTGTCACGAGGCTCAGCTGGCCACAGTCAACAGATAAGCAGGCAGGTGTCGCGCGATGAGCAGGCGGGTGTCGACGGCTCAGCTGGCGATTATCAAGCAGATGAGCAGGCAGGTGTCGCGTGGCTCAGCTGTCGATTATCAAGCAGATGAGCAGGCAGGTGTCGGCTCAGCTGTCAATTATCAAGCAGATGAGCAGGCAGGTGTCACGCGGCTCAGCTGAATTATCAAGCAGATGAACAGGCAGGTTTCGCGCGGCTCAGCTGTCGATTATCAAGCAGATGAGCAGGCAGGTGTCGCGGGCTCAGCTGGCGATTATCAAGCAGATGAGCAGGCAGGTGTCGTGTGGCTCAGCTGGCGATTATCAAGCAGATGAGCAGGCAGGTTTTGCACAGCTCAGCTGGCGATTATCAAGCAGATGAGCAGGCAGGTGTCGCGCGGCTCAGCTGGCGATTATCAAGCAGATGAGCAGGCAGGTGTCGCCGGCTCAGCTGGTCGATTATCAAGCAGATGAGCAGGCAGGTGTCGCCGCGGCTCAGGCGATTATCAAGCAGATGAAGCAGGCAGGTGTCGCGCGGCTCAGCTGGCGATTATCAAGCAGATGAGCAGGCAGGTGTCGCGCGGCTCAGCTGTCGATTATCAAGCAGATGAGCAGGCAGGTGTCCGCGCTGGGCTCAGCTGTCGATTATCAAGCAGATGAGCAGGCAGGTGTCACGCGGCTCAGCTGGCGATTATCAAGCAGATGAGCAGGCAGGTGTCTTGCGGCTCAGCTGGCGATTATCACAGATGAGCAGGCAGGTGTCGTCGGGCTCCAGCTGGCGATTATCAAGCAGATGAGCAGGCAGGTGTCGCGGCTGCTCAGCTGGCGATTATCAAGCAGATGAGCAGGCAGGTGTCGCGCGGCTCAGCTGTCGATTATCAAGCAGATGAGCAGGCAGGTGTCGCGGTTCAGCTGTTGGAGGCGGCTCAGCTGGCGATTATCAAGCAGATGAGCAGGCAGGTGTCAAGCAGATGAGCAGGCAGGTGTCGGCAGCTACCGATTATCAAGCAGATGAGCAGGCAGGTGTCGCGCGGCTCGGCTGGCGATTATCAAGCAGATGAGCAGGCAGGTGTCGCGGGCGGCTCAGCTGGCGATTATCAAGCAGATGAGCAGGCAGGTGTCGCGTGGGGCTCAGCTGTCGATTATCAAGCAGATGAGCAGGCAGGTGTCGGGGCTCAGTTGGCGATTATCAAGCAGATGAGCAGGCAGGTGTCGCGCGGCTCAGCTGGCGATTATCAAGCAGATGAGCAGGCAGGTGTCGGCGGCTCAGCTGGCGATTATCAAGCAGATGAGCAGGCAGGTGTCGCGCGGCTCAGCTGGCGATTATCAAGCAGATGAGCAGGCAGGTGTCGCGCGGCTCAGCTGGCGATTATCAAGCAGATGAGCAGGCAGGTGTCGCGCGGCTCAGCTGTCGATTATCAAGCAGATGAGCAGGCAGGTGATTTGGGGCTCAGCTGGCGATTATCAACAGATTAACAGGCAGGTGTCGCAGCGGCTCAGCTGGCGATTATCAAGCAGATGAGCAGGCAGGTGTCGCGCGGCTCAGCTGGCGATTATCAAGCAGATGAGCAGGCAGGTGTCGAATGGCTCAACTGGCGATTATCAAGCAGATGAGCAGGCAGGTGTCGCGCGGCTCAGCTGGCGATTATCAAGCAGATGAACAGGCAGGTGTCGCGCGGCTCAGCTGTCGATTATCAAGCAGATGAGCAGGCAGGTGTCGCGGCGGCTCAGCTGTCGATTATCAAGCACATGAGCAGGCAGGTGTCAGGCGGCTCAGCTGTCGATTATCAAGCAGATGAGCAGGCAGGTGTCGCGCGGCTCAGCTGTTGATTATCAACCAGAAGAGCAGGCATGTGTCGCGCGGATCAGCTGGCGATTATCAAGCAGATGAGCAGGCAGGTGTCGCGGCGGCTCAGCTGGCGATTATCAAGCAGATGAGCAGGCACGTGTCACGGGTCAGCTGGCCAAAGTCAAGCAGATGAACAGGCAGGTGTTGCGCGCGGCTCAGCTGTCGATAATCAAGCAGATGAGCAGGCAGGTGTCACGGCTCAACTGGCAATTACCAAGCAGATGAGCAGGCAGGTTTCGTGTGGCTCAGTTTTCGATCATCAAGCAATGAACAGGCAGGTGTCGCGGGCTCAGCTGGATATTATCAAGCAGATGAGCAGGCAGGTGTCGCGCGGCTCAGCTGGCGATTATCAAGCAGATGAGCAGGCAGGTGTCACAGCTCAGCTGTCGATTATCAAGCAGAAGAGCAGGCAGGTGTCGCGCGGCTCAGCTGGCGATTATCAAGCAGATGAGCAGGCAGGTGTCACGGGGCTCAGCTGGCCACAGTCAAGCAGATGAGCAGGCAGGTGTCGCGGCTCAGCTGTAGATTATCACAGATAAGCAGGCAGGTGTCGCGCGGCAGTTGGCGATTATCAAGCCGATGAGCAGGCAGGTGTCGTCGGGCTCAGCTGTCGATTATCAAGCAGATGAGCAGGCAGGTGTCGCGCGGCTCAGCTGTCGATTATCAAGCAGATGAGCAGGCAGGTGTCGCGCGGCTCAGCTGTCGATTATCAAGCAGATGAGCAGGCAGGTGTCGCGCGGCTCAGCTGGCGATTATCAAGCAGATGAGCAGGCAGGTGTCGCGGGGCTCAGCTGTCGATTATCAAGCAGATGAGCAGGCAGGTGTCACGCGGCTCAGCTGGCCACAGTCAAGCAGATGAACAGGCAGGTGTCGCGCGGCTCAGCTGTCGATTATGAAGCAGATGAGCAGGCAGGTGTCGCGAGGCTCAGCTGGCGTATATCAAGCAGATGAGCAGACAGGTGTCGCGCGGCTCAGCTGGCGATTATCAAAAAGATGAGCAGGCAGGTATCGCGCGGCTCATCTGTCGATTATTGAAAAGATGTGCAGGCAGGTGTCGCGCGGCCCAGCTGGCGATTATCAAGCAGATGAGCAGGCAGGTGTCGCGCGGCTCAGCTGTCGATTATCAAGCAGATGAGCAGGCAGGTGTCGCGGGGCTCAGCTGGCGATTATCAAGCAGATGAGCAGGCAGGTGTCAGCTCAGCTCAGCTGGCGATTATCAAGCAGAAGAGCAGGCAGGTGTCGCGCGGCTCAGCTGGCGATTATCAAGCAGATGAGCAGGCAGGTGTCGTCGCGGCTCAGCTGGCGATTATCAAGCAGATGAGCAGGGAGGTGTCACGCGGCTCAGCTGGCCACAGTCAAGCAGATGAACAGGCAGGTGTCGCGCGGCTCAGCTGTCGATTATCAAGCAGATGAGCGGGCAGGTGATTTGGGGCTCAGCTGTCAATTTTCAAGCAGATTGGCAGGTGTTGCGCGGCTCAGCTGCCGATTATCAAGCAGATGAGCGGGCAGGTATCCGCTTGGCTCAGTTAGCGATTATCAAGCA
>NW_027219582.1:0-2668 GCF_027580195.1 Bos mutus
CGAATGCGGGCGGGGACCGCTGTATAAGCGTGACGGAAGCGAGCTCGGAGCGTGCGCGTAGACTGATCAGAGGCCATGTGCGCCAGCGCGGTCAGGTCCGTACTGCGCGATCCTTGATCGAATCGGTGCTGATCATGTTGCGCGGACAGTGGCTGATCAGCTACTAGGCTGACCGGCCATGCGCGGGTGCTTGCCGACAGGCTGGGGCGCACATGCGTGATGCGTCAGGTACGGCTTCAGAGCTGCGCACGATCGCTGACGTGCTGTGCACTGGCGTCTGGGGCTGTGCCCGGTTCGTGCGATGCGCCACTCACGTCATGACTGCTGTGTCACGTGTTTCTATCGGATGCACACTGAGGCGACGGACTGCCTCAGACACTGGAGAGGCTGATGCATGCGATATTCGAGGGCCGGATTCCACTCCAGTCTGAGTTGAGCTCTGCACCGCGTTACCTCGGTCCCCCGATTTCTCTGCTTCCCAGAAGTTCCATTCTATTCTTTTCTCCCTCATTTCTTCTGTCACCCCATCTTCCTTCCGGTAACCGCTCAATCTAGTCTGTCTACCCTATCACTAGCCCCTGAGGCATGCACTCTCTGTATGTCTGCTAGCTCAGACCTCAGAATGCCTTGCCTCTCGAGGCCCTCTCGTGGCATTATTTGAGTTGCTCCGATACCGGCCTTCGCGTCGGCGCTGCTCGCGCTCATATATCTACTGAGCAACGCATCGCTCCTCCTGGACCCTGGCGTGGTGGCGCGGTGCGGCCAGGGATCGGACAGGCTACGAGCAGACGCACGCGGACGCGGTGCTCAGGACGGCGTCCACTGGCAGCGGTGCGGCCGCGCGGTTGGCGTGAGGCGATCGGCCTGCGGATGGTGCTGGATGCGGGCGCAGCGTCCGCTGCGTACTGCACGTATTCGTGACGCGATCGGACTGGCCTGATCGCGTGCAGTCAACACTCTGCGCGCCTGTCGTGGCTTTGGCTATCGTGTTCGGACGTGAGCGCGATGAAGACGCACCTCAGCTACGACCACTACTCCTATCGGGTCTCTGTATCATTGCCTGACTGAGCTCCGCGCGGTCGGGCGACCCGCGGAGCGCATATGCGGACTCCTGGAAGCGAGGGCTCTAACATGCCAGTCACCGGATCTCCAGTCATGCCTGATCGTGCTGCGCATGCACTGATAGCGTGGCTGTTCGGGCACTGATCGTGTTTATCGGCGTGATCGTGACTGACAGCTGATCGGGGACTGTGCCTGATCAGGTGGCTGATGGACGCCACCTGACTGCGCTGCGTGATCCGTGGCTGGTGTTCACTGATCACGTGTTTATCTCGTATCACGTGACTGAGGCGCTGATCCGTGACTGTCGTCAGTGATCCGTGGCTGAGCAGGCACTGATTCGTGACTGAGCATGCACTGATCATGCCGGGGGAGGCATTCCTCTGGACAAGGTCATGAGAAGGAGGCTGGCATGCCTCAGGATCGGCCTCAGAGTCACCGGATATTCTCGACATCTCCCCAAACCAGAGTCTGCTCTGTTGCTGCTCTCCTCTGTTTCAGGGCTGTCCCCACCACCATCTGCTCTCTGTCAAGGTTACACAGCTCAATTCATAAGTTCCTTGTCATTTCTTCCCTTTAACTTCCAACAGATCTCCATCTGGTATGGGACACCACGCTTACTAATTGTGCACCAGGATGCTAAGACCACTCGAGTGTCCAGGTGAGGCACCTTTAAGCCTATTGAGAAGCACCAAAGCCTAAGTGGTCAAACTTCTTGTCTTGAAGTTTGATTGGTCTTCCGTGTAAACCAAGCTACTCAGTCTCTTTTCTCCACCAGATTTTCCTACTGAGCTCCACCTCATATTATTCTTCTGGCGCTCTCTGATTAGCACATAAATAGTTGCCTGGTATCTCTCTTGATACCCTGGATCAGTTGGGCTGGTCGGCAGTGGGACGACAGGGACCTCGGGATACTCAAGCTGAGCAGCCGACCCAATCAGCGCAAGCGGCTCGCGGCAATCTGCTCAGCGGCAAAATCAACGCTGACCGGGGATATCAGGCGGTGATCAGTGACTGACGAGCGCTGATCGTAGGACTGTGCGCGCTGATCAGGTGGCTGATCAGGGCTCACCACCTGACTGCGCATGCAGTGATCACGTGGCTGGTGCGTTCACTGATCGCGTGTTTATCATGCGGTGATCACGTGACTGGCGCTGATCACGTGACTGTGCCGTCAGTGATCGCGTGGCTGAGCAGGCACTGATGTCGTGACTGAGCATGCACTGATCATGTGCGGGGGCAGGGAGGCATTCCACTCTGGACAAGGTCATGAGGAAGGAGGCTCGGCATGCGCAAATGCGGGATGGAGCCTCAGGAGTCCACCGGATATTCTTGTTCGGGCACTGATGCGTGTTTATCAGGCGGTGATCAGTGACTGACAGGCGCTGATCATGGGACTGTGCGCACTGATCAGGTGGCTGATCAGGAACTGACCACCTGACTGCGCGTACAGTGATCGTGTGGCTGGTCGTTCACTGATCACGTGTTTATCATACGGTGATCACGTGACTGAGAGGCGCTGATCGCGTGACTGTGCGTCAGTGATCACGTGGCTGGTACTGGCACTGATATCTAAATGACTTAAGGCATGCACTGATCATGTGCGGGG
>NW_027219583.1:0-8454 GCF_027580195.1 Bos mutus
CACTGATCGCGTGACTGATCATGCACTGATCACGTGGCTGATCATGCACTGATCACGTGGCTGATCATGCACTGATCACGTGGCTGATCATCATGCACTGATCACGTGGCTGATCATGCACTGATCACGTGGCTGATCATGCACTGATCACGTGGCTGATCATGCACTGATCACGTGGCTGATCATGCACTGATCACGTGGCTGATCATGCACTGATCACGTGGCTGATCATGCACTGATCACGTGGCTGATCATGCACTGATCACGTGGCTGATCATGCACTGATCACGTGCTGATCATGCACTGATCACGTGGCTGATCATACACTGATCACGTGACTGATCATGCACTGATCACGTGGCTGATCATGCACTGATCACGTGGCTGATCATGCACTGATCACGTGGCTGATCATGCACTGATCACGTGGCTGATCATGCACTGATCACGTGACTGATTATGCACTGATCACCTGTTGATCATGCACTGATCATATGGCTAATCATACATTGATCACCTAAATAATCATGCACTGTTCACGGGCGATCTTGCACTGATCACGTGGCTGATCAGGCACTGATAACTTAGCTGTCATGCACTGATCACATGACTGCGCAAGAACTGATCACGTGGATATCATACACTGGACACGTGACAGATCATGCACTGATCACGTGACTGATCATGCACTGATCTGGTGGCTATCATGCATTGATCACGTGGTTGATCATACACTGATCACGTGACTGATCATGCACTGATCACGTGGCTATCAAGCACTGATCACGTGGCTATCATGCACTGATCACTTGGCTATCATGCACTGATCACGTGGCTGATCATGCAGTGATCTGTTGGCTATCATGCACTGATCACGTGCCTATCATGCACTGATCACGTGGATGATCATACACTGATCACGAGGCTCATCATACACGGATCATGTGACTGATCATGCACTGATCAAGTGGCTATCATGCACTGTTCACGTGGCTAGCATGCACTGATCACGTGAATGATCATTCAGTGATCACGTCGCTATCATGCACTGATCTCGAGATTGCGCATACACTAATCACGAGGATGATCATACACTGATCACGTAGAGATCATGCACTGATTACGTGGCTATCATGCACTGATCACGTGGCTGATCCTGCAATGATCACGTGACTGATTATGAACTGATTGCATAGCTATCATGCACTGATCACATGACTGCGCATGCCATGATCACGTGACTGATCATGCACTAATCAGGAGGCTATCATGCACTGATCACGTGGCTAAGCATACATTGATCACGTAACTAAACATGCACTGATCACTTGGCAATCTTGCACTCATCACGTGGCTGATCATGCACTGATCACGTAGCTATCATGCACTGATCACATGACTGCGCATGAACTGATCACGTGGATATCATACACTGATCAAGTGACATATCATGCACTGATCACTTGACTGATCATGCACTGATCACGTGGCTATCATGCACTGATCACGTGGCTGATGATCGCAGTGATAAGCTGGCTATCATACACTGATCACGTGACTGCCATGCACTCTTCACGCGTTGATCATGCACTCATCACCTGGCTGACCATGCACTGATCACGAAGCTGATCATACACTGATCACGTGACTGTGCATGCACTGATTACGTGGCTGATCATGCACTGATCACGTGGTGATCATTCACTGATCACGTGGCTGATCATGCACTAATCACGTTGTGGATCATGCACTGATCACGTGGCTGATCATACACTGATCACATGACAGATCATGCACTGATCATGTGCCTGATCATGCACTGATCACGTGGCGATCATGCACTGATCACTGATCACGAGCTATCATGCACTGATCACGTGACTGCACATGCACTGATGACGTGGCTGATCATGCACTGATCACGTGGCTGGTCATGCACTGATCATGTGGCTGATCATGCACTGATCACGTTGCTGATCATGCCCTGATCAGGTGGCTGATCATGCACTGATCACGTGGCTGATCATGCACTGATCACGTGGCTGATCATGCACTGATCACGTGCTGATCATGATCTGATCATCATACACTGATCATGGTGTCACGTGACTGATCATGCACTGATCACGTGGCTGATCATTCACTGACCACGTGGCTGATCATGCACTGATCACGTGGCTGATCATACACTGATCACGTGGCTGATCATGCACTGAACACGTGGCTGATCATGCACTGCACTGATCAATGATGGCTGATCATACACTGATAACGTGGCTGATCATACACTGATCACGTGGCTGATCATGCACTGATCACGTGGCTGATCATGCACTGATCAAGTGGCTGATCATACACTGATCACGTGACTGATCATGCACTGATCATTTGACTGATCATGCACTGATCACGTGGCTGATCATGCACTGATCACGTGGCTGATCATGCAATCACTGATCACGTGACTGATCATGCACTGATCGCGTGGCTGATCATACACTGATCACGTGGCTGATCATGCACTGATCACGCGTGGCTGATCATGCACTGATCACGTGGCTGATGCACTGATCACGTGGCTGATCATGCATCATCGTGGCTGATCATGCACACACTGATCACGTGGCTGATCATGCACTGATCACGTCATGCTGATCATGCACTGATCATCACTGATCGTGACTGATCATGCACTGATCATGCACTGATCGTGGCTGATCATGCACTGATCACGTGGCTGATCATGATCACTGATGATCGCGTGGCTGATCATCCACTGATCACGCTGATCATGCACTGATCACGCGCTGATCATGCACTGATCACGTGGCTGATCATGCACTGATCACGTGGCTGATCATACACTGATCACGTGACTGATCATGCACTGATCACGTGGCTGATCATGCACTGATCACGTGGCTGATCATGCACTGATCACGTGGCTGATCATGCACTGATCACGTGGCTGATCATACACTGATCACGCGCTGATTCATGCACTGATCACGTGCACTGATCATGCATCTGATCATGGCTGATCATGCACTGATCACGTGGCTGATCATGCACTGATCACGTGGCTGATCATGCACTGATCACGTGGCTGATCATGCACTGATCACGTGGCTGATCATACACTGATCACGTGGCTGATCATGCAGCTGATCACGTGGCTGATCATGCACTGATCACGTGGCTGATCATGCACTGATCATGGATGATCATGCACTGATCACGTAGCTGATCATGCACTGATCACGTGGCTGATCATGCACTGATCACGTGGCTGATCATGCACTGATCACGTGGCTGATCATGCACTGATCACGTGGCTGATCATGCACTGATCACGTGCCTGATCATGCACTGATCACGTGGCTGATCATGCACTGATCACGTGGCTGATCATGCACTGATCACGGGCTGATCATGCACTGATCACTGTGCTATCATGCACTGATCACGTGACTGATCATGCACTGATCACGTGGCTGATCATGCACTGATCACGTGGCTGATCATGCACTGATCACATGACTGATCATGCCACTGATCACTGATCACATGCACTGATCACTGATCATGCAATGATGACGTGGCTGATCATGCACTGACAACGTGACTGATCATGCTGCACAGCTATAATGCACTGATCACATGACTGCGCATCATGATCGTGACTGATCATGCACTGATCACGTGGCTAATCATGCACTGATCACGTGGCTGATCATGCACTGATCACGTGACTGATCATGCACACTGATCACGTGGCTGATCATGCACTGATCACGTGGCTGATCATGCACTGATCACGTGACTGATCATGCACTGATCACGTGGCTATCATGCACTGATCATATGGCTAATCATACATTGATCACCTAAATAATCATGCACTGATCACGTGGCTGATCATGCACTGATCACGTGGCTGATCATGCACTGATAACCGTGGCTATCATGCACTGATCACGTGACTGATCATGCAACTGATCACGCGGGATATCATGCACTGATCACGTGGCTGATCGCACAGATCACGCACTGATCATGCACTGATCACGTGACTGATCATGCACTGATCTGGTGGCTATCATGCACTGATAACGTGGCTGGTCATACACTGATCACGTGACTGATCATGCACTGATCACGTGGCTGATCGCGCACTGATCACGTGGCTGATCATGCACTGATCACGTGGCTATCATGCACTGATCACGTGGCTGATCATGCACTGATCTGTTGGCTGATCATGCACTGATCACGTGCCTGATCATGCACTGATCACGTGGCTGATCATACACTGATCACGAGGCTCATCATACACTGATCATGTGACTGATCATGCACTGATCACGTGGCTGATCATGCACTGATCACGTGGCTGATCATGCACTGATCACGTGAATGATCATTCAGTGATCACGTGGCTGATCATGCACTGATCACGTGCGCTGATACACTCAATCTGATCATGGATGATCACGTACTGATCACTGATCACGTGGCTGATCATGCACTGATCACGTGGCTGATCATGCACTGATCACGTGGCTGATCATGCACTGATCACGTGACTGATCATGCACTGATCACGTAGCTGATCATGCACTGATCACATGGCTGATCATGCACTGATCACGTGACTGATCATGCACTAATCACGTGGCTATCATGCACTGATCACGTGGCTGATCATACACTGATCACGTAACTGGTCATGCACTGATCACGTGGATCATGCACTGATCTTGGCTGATCTGCACTGATCGTGGCTGATCATGCACTGATCACGTGACTGATGCATACTGATATCATGCACTGATCACGTGACTGATCATGCACTGATCACGTGGCTGATCATGCACTGATCACGTGACTGATCATGCACTGATCACGTGGCTGATCATGCACTGATCACGTGGCTGATCATGCACTGATCACGTGGCTGATCGCGTGGTGATATCATGCACTGATCACGGCTGATCATGCACTGATCACGTGACTGATCATGCACTCTTCACGTGTGGCTGATCATGCACTGATCACCTGGCTGATCATGCACTGATCACGAAGCTGATCATACACTGATCACGTGACTGAGCATGCACTGATCACGTGGCTGATCATGCACTGATCACGTGGCTGATCATTCACTGATCACGTGGCTGATCATGCACTGATCACGTGGCTGATCATGCATGATCATGCACTGATCATGCACTGATCACGTGGCTGATCATGCACTGATCACGTGACTGATCATGCACTGATCACGTGCCTGATCATGCACTGATCACGTGGCTGATCATGCACTGATCACGTGGCTGATCATGCACTGATCACGTGCTGATCATGCACTGATCACGTGGCTGATCATGCACTGATCACGTGGCTGATCATGCACTGATCACGTGGCTGATCATGCACTGATCACGTGGCTGATCATGCACTGATCACGTTGCTGATCATGCACTGATCACTGGTGGCTGATCATGCACTGATCACGTGGCTGATCATGCACTGATCACGTGGCTGATCATGCACTGATCACGTGGCTGATCATACACTGATCACGTGGCTGATCATGCACTGATCACGTGCTGATCATGCACTGATCACGTGGCTGATCATGCACTGATCACGTGGCTGATCATGCACTGATCACGTGGCTGATCATGCACTGATCACGTGGCTGATCATGCACTGATCACGTGCTGATCATGCACTGATCACGTGGCTGATCATGCACTGATCATGACTGACTGATCACACTGATCTGCTGATCATGCACTGATCACGTGGCTGATCATGCACTGATCACGTGGCTGATCATGCACTGATCACGTGGCTGATCATGCACTGATCACGTGACTGATCATGATCATGCACTGATCACGTGGCTGATCATGCACTGATCACGTGGCTGATCATGCACTGATCACGTGGCTGATCATGCACTGATCACGTGACTGATCATGCACTGATCACGTGGCTGATCATGCACTGATCACACGTGACTGATCATGCACTGATCACGTGGCTGATCATGCACTGATCACGTGGCTGATCATGCACTGATCACGTGACTGATCATGCACTGATCACGTGGCTGATCATGCACTGATCACGTGGCTGATCATGCACTGATCGCGTGGCTGATCATGCACTGATCACGTGGCTGATCATGCATGCGCTGATCATGCACTGATCGATCATGCACTGATCACGTGACTGATCACGTGGCACTGATCACGTGGCTGATCATGCACTGATCACGTGGCTGATCATGCACTGATCACGCACTGATCATGCACTGATCACGTGGCTGATCATGCACTGATCACGTTGCTGATCATGCACTGATCACGTGGCTGATCATGCACTGATCACGTGGCTGATCATGCACTGATCACGTGGCTGATCATGCACTGATCACGCGTGACTGATAATGCACTGATCACGTGACTGATCATGCACTGATCACGTGGCTGATCATGCACTGATCACGTGGCTGATCATGCACTGATCACGTGGCTGATCATGCACTGATCACGTGGCTGATCATGCACTGATCTGGCTGATCATACACTGATCACGTGGCTGATCATGCACTGATCACGTGGCTGATCATGCACTGATCACGTGGCTGATCATGCACTGATCACGTGGCTGATCTGATCTGATCACAGAAGCTGATCATACACTGATCACGTGACTGATCATGCACTGATCACGTGGCTGATCATGCACTGATCACGTGGCTGATCATGCACTGATCACGTGGCTGATCATGCACTGATCACCGCTGATCATGCACTGATCACGTGGCTGATCATGCACTGATCACGTGGCTGATCATGCACTGATCACGTGGCTGATCATGCACTGATCACGTGGCTGATCATGCACTGATCACGTGGCTGATCATGCACTGATCACGTGACTGATCATGCACTGATCACGTGGTGATCATGCACTGATCACGTGGCTGATCATGCACTGATCACGTGGCTGATCATGCACTGATCACGTGGCTGATCATGCACTGATCACGTAGCTGATCATGCACTGATCACGTGACTGATCATGCACTGATCACGTGGCTGATCATGCACTGATCACGTGGCTGATCATGCACTGATCACGTGGCTGATCATACACTGATCAAACGTGGCTGATCATGCACTGATCACGCGGCTGATCATGCACTGATCATCACTGATGCGCTGATCATGCACTGATCACGTGGCTGATCATGCACTGATCAGACTGATAGCTGATCATGCACTGATCACGTCACGTGACTGATCATGCACTGATCACGTGGCTGATCATGCACTGATCACGTGGCTGATCATGCACTGATCATATGACATGCACTGATCATGATCGTGGCATGCTGATCATGCACTGATCACGTGGCTATCATGCAATGATGGCGTGGCTGATCATGCACTGATCACGTGACTGATTATGCACTGATCGCTATCAGCTATAATGCACTGATCACATGACTGCGCATGTCGCGATCATGTGACTGATCATGCACTGATCACGTGGCTATCATGCACTGATCACGTTTCTGATCATGCACTGATCACGTGACTGATCATTACTGATCACGTGACTGATTATGCACTGATCGCGGCTATCATGCACTGATCACATGGCTGCGCATGCCATGATCACGTGACTGATCATGCACTGATCACGTGGCTATCATGCACTGGTCATATGGCTAATCATACATTGATCACCTAAATAATCATGCACTGATCACGGGGCGGTCTTGCACTGATCACGTGGCTGATCAGGCACTGATAACTTAGCTATCATGCACTGATCACATGACTGCGCAAGAACTGATCACGTGGATATCATACACTGCACACGTGACAGATCATGCACTGATCACGTGACTGATCATGCACTGATCTGGTGGCTATCATGCATTGATAACGTGGTTGGTCATACACTGTTCACATGACTGATCATGCACTGATCACGTGGCTATCAAGCACTGATCACGTGGCTATCATGCACTGATCACTTGGCTATCATGCACTGATCACGTGGCTGATCATGCAGTGATCTGTTGGCTATCATGCACTGATCACGTGCCTATCATGCACTGATCACGTGGATGATCATACACTGATCACGAGGCTCATCATACACGGATCATGTGACTGATCATGCACTGATCAAGTGGCTATCATGCACTGTTCACGTGGCTAGCATGCACTGATCACGTGAATGATCATTCAGTGATCACGTCGCTATCATGCACTGATCTCGAGATTGCGCATACACTAATCACGAGGATGATCATACACTGATCACGTAGAGATCATGCACTGATTACGTGGCTATCATGCACTGATCACGTGGCTGATCCTGCAATGATCACGTGACTGATGATGAACTGATTGCATAGCTATC
>NW_027219584.1:0-11358 GCF_027580195.1 Bos mutus
ATTTATTATTTGTTTACTTTCCTTACTGTTCTTTTTCCCTTGCAGTTAATCTTTAATGTATATACATCTTTTCAGTTCAGTTCAGTTCAGTTCAGTGGCTCAGTTGTGCCCGACTCCTTGTGACCCCATGAACCACAGCACGCCAGGCCTCCCTGTCCATCACCAACCCCTGGAGTCCAACCAAACCCATGTCCATCGAGCTGATGATGCCATCCAACCATCTCATACTCTGTTGTTCGCTTCTCCTCCTGCTCTCAATCTTTTCCAGCATCAGGGCCTTTTCCAATGAGTCAGCTCTTCGCATCAGGTGGCCAAAGTATAGGAATTTCAGCTTCAACATCAGTCCTTCCAATGAACACCCAGGACTGATCTCCCTTAGAATGGACTGGTTGGATTTACTTGCAGTCCAAGGGACTCTCAATAGTCATCTGTACCTCTATTTAACTCTGCATATGTATTTTTTTCTTTCTTTCCTTTTCTCTCAATATATTTGTTAGTTTTATTTTCTTTCTTTTATTCTCCCATTGGCACCTTGCTCTAGTTTTGTTTCCCAGTTTGTGCTTCAGGTGGTTCTATTCTGATATATATATATATATAATTTTTTTTTCCTTTGTTCACCAGGTCAATCAATCTATTGTACTTTATTTTGCTGGAATGTTTTGATTTTGCTGGTGGGTGTATATGTACATGTGTATATTCAGTCATACTTTTTACTCTTGTGATAAACCTCTGCTTCTACATTGGATTTTTACAGTTCTTTGGAGGATTCCTTGTTGTCCCAGTTATTTTTGATTTTTTTTATTATTTTCTATTTTTATTGTTTTAAATTTTAATTTTTTAAACCTATTATATTTATTCCATTGTTTGCCTTTCCTCTGTTCTTGTCCCCTTGCAGTTAAACTTTAAACAAACCTTGTTCATCTACCTCTGTTGAACCTCGAATATCTATTCTTTCTTTCTTTTCTTTCCTTCCTTTCCTCTCAACATTTTGTTAGTTTTTTTTTTCAGTGCTTTCATCCCCACTTGGGACTTTGCTTTAGATTTCTTTTCCAGCTTGTGCACTCGTTAGTTTTGTGCTTAACTGGTAGATATCATTTTTGGTTTCCCTTGTTTGCTAGGTCAGCCTATTGTAGTTTATTTTTGTTGAACTGTTTGGATTTTGCTGATGGTTGTATATGTGTATATTCCCATATATTGGAATATATGTGTGTATTCCTTTATTTTAATTATTATTTGTGTGACAGTGTAACTGCCATTTGTCAGGGGTTCAACTTTGGTTTCTCTTTTTTTTTTTTTTTTGGATATTTATTTAATCTAACTTAATACCATAACAAACCACCTGTTGTAATGGTGTTCCTGGCCAATGATCCAGCCCCGAGCATTTGGAGTGGGAGCACTGACTCTAAGACCCTATACAACCGGAGAACTCCTAACTTTAGGGAGTATCAATTACTGAGAACTCACTCATGCAAACCGAAACCACTTGAATACAAGACCTAGAATCACCCAACCACCAATCAGGACAACCCAACCCAGTGTAGGACACCTCATCCAAACAGCAAATAGGACAAAAATAGAAACCTAGTCATCAGCAGACAGGATTATCCTTCTCAATCAGCCCTGCACATCAGAAGGAAAAGAAAAGAAAAGAAAAAAACAAAACAAAACAAAACAAAACTCAGCACCAATCTCAACCAATGCAAAACTTACACAAACCATTGGACCAAATTTAGGAGTGCAGAAACTAAAAGGAAGAAAGAATGCAAATTTGAAGGCTGGCAAAAGGAGACCTCAAACACAATAAGATCTTTTTAAAAAGGAAGAAATGACAAAGAAATGCTGCACAAACAAAGGAACAAACTAGACACACAGAAATTTAAACAAATGAAGAGGAAATAGGCAAACTGCCTGAAAAACTATTCAGAATAATGATAGTAAAGATGATCAAAAACTTTGAAAATGACATGGAGACAATGCAAGAATCAATGAGCAAACCCCTAGTTGAATTGAAGAATAAGCAAAAAATAAATTGAAAAATAAATAGAGAGACAAACAACAATTACTGAATTTAAAAATACTCTAGAAAGAATCAAGAGCAGGGTATCTGAACCAGAAAATGGATCAGTGTGTTGAAAGACAAAATGGTGGAAACAACTGCGGAACGGCAGAATAAAGTCAAAAGAATGAAAAGAACTGAGGATAGTCTCAGAGACCTCTTGGACAATATTAAATGCACCAAGATTCAAATTATAGGGGTCCCAGAAGAAGAGAGAAAAATAAAGGGTATGAGAAAAGTTTAGAGGAGATTATACTTGAAAAACCCCCAACATGGAAAAGGAAATAGTCAATCAAGTCCAAGAGGTGCCAAGAGTCCCATTTGTGATAAACCCAAGGAGAAACAGCCCTAGACATATGCTAAGCAAACTAAGGAAGATGAAACACAAAGAAAGAATATTAAAAGTAGCAAGTTAAAAGTAACAAGTAACATCCAATGGAAACCCCATATGTTTCACAGCTGATCTTTCAACAGAAACTCTGCAGGCCAAAAGAGAACGGCATGGCATATTTAAAGCACTGAAAGAGAAAAATCTACAGCCAAGATTACTGTACGTGGCAAGGATCTCCTTCAAAATTGATGGAGAAATCAAAGCTTTTCAGATGAGCCAAAGGTAAGAGAATTCTTTACCACAAAACCAGCTTTACAACAAATGGTAAAGGGACTTATATAGTCAAGAAATACAAGAGAAGAAAAAAGATCGACAAAATCGACCCCAAACAATTAAGAAAATGGCAATAGGAGCACTGCTGCTGCTGCTGCTAAGTCGCTTCAGTCCTGTCTGACTCTGTGCGACCCCATAGACGGCAGTCCACCAGGCTCCCCGGTCCCTGGGATTCTCCAGGCAAGAACACTGGAGGGGGTTGCCATTTCCTTCTCCAATGCATGCAAGTGAAAAGTGAAAGGGAAGTCGCTCTGTCATGTCGAACTCTGTGTGACCCCATGGACTGCAGCCTACCAGGCTCCTCCGTCCATGGGATTTTCCAGGCAAGAGTACTGGAGTGGGGTGCCATTGCCTTCTCCGAATAGGAGCACATATGTCAATGATTATTCTAAATATAAATGGATTAAATGTTCCAACCAAAAAGCCCAGACTGGCTAAATGGATACATAAACAAGACCTCGGGGTGGGGGCGCGGTCCTAAGATGGCAGAGGAATAAGATGGGGAGACCCCATTCTCCCCAACACATTCATCAAATGATCATTTGAACGCTGAGCAACTTCCACAAAACAATTTCTGAATGCTGGCAGAGGACACCAGGTACCCGGATAGGCTGCTCATTGTCTTTGAAAGGAGAACAAAGGATTGAGCAAATACCAAAGCAGTACTAGCCTGCTGTCTCCAGGCCCCTGCCCCAACAAGAGGCAGACAGCCATGTGTGTGGCAGCCAGAACCAGAAGGCAAGGGGCGGCCTCAGCCTCAGAGACCGGCAGTCTCCACCAAACTGTGAGCAGGCTGCCAGTTTCTAACCATGTCTTCCTGGAGTCCTGGACAGTTGACATCTGCCAGGAGAGTTGCAGCTTGAGATCAGCTCCCCAGAGGAGACACATGATACACCTGAGGCAGTGTTCTCATGGCACACCCAGGAAACTGAGCGGCCTGGACCCAGTAGGTAATTAAGATGTATGGCCCACTTGGGACAGTGCGTTGGCCAAGCACCTGGTCGCCTGAGCTGCTGGAACCTGGGAAGGGCACAAAACGCACGTGCATCTGAGTCTGTGACTTTGCGGTATACCTGAAAACCTGAACCTGAGCAGCTTAGACCTGGGAATTGCAGGAAATGCAGGGCCCGCATTGGGCAGTACCCCTGAAGAGCAATCTGGAACCTGAGCAGTGTACACGTGGAAAGCACACACCACCGTGAGCTTGGGAAAGCCCAGTGTGTTCCATACACTGCAAGCACTTTGCCAAAATACACACCAACATTATTTGTTCGCAGTGTTCCTCCCTCCCCACAACTCAACTGAACAAGTGAGCCGAAATAAGTGACCACCTTTGCCCCCTTGTGCCAGGGCAGAAATTACACACTAAAGAGACTTGCAAAGAGAGAAAGCCAAAACAAATAAAGAAAAGGGAACCCCTCTGGGAGTGAAAGGTGCAACAGATTAAAACCCTGTAGTTAATATTGACTAAGCATAGGAAGGGCTTATAGATCTTGTAAAGAAATGCAAGCTGGAACAAGGAATTATCTGAAACTCAACTGAACCCACACTGCCCACAACGGCTCCAGAGAAATTCCTAGATATAGTTTTTCTATTATCAACCTTCTAATTTTTTAAATTTATTTATTATTTTTTCCTTCTTTTTTTTTTTTTTTTTTAATTTTACAATACTGTATTGGTTTTGCCATACATCCACATGAATGTGTCATGGGTGTACACGTGTTATCCATCCTGAACCCCCCTCCCACTCCCTCCCTGTACCATCCTTCTGTGTCATCCCAGTACACCAACCCCAAGCATCCTGTAACCTGCATCAAACCTGGACTGGCGATTCGTTTCTTATATGATATTATACATGTTTCAACGCCATTCTCCCAAATCATCCAACCCTCTTCCTCTCCCACAGAGTCCAAAAGACTGTTCTATACATCTGTGTCTCTTTTGCTGTCTCACATACAGGGTTATCGTTACCATCTTTCTAAATTCCATATACATGTGTTAGTATACTGTAGTGGTGTGTTTTTTTTTTTTTTTCTTTCTTTCTGGCTTACTTCACTCGATATAATAGGCTCCAGTTTCATCCACCTCATTAGAACTGATTCAAATGTATTCTTTTTAATGGCTGAGTAATATTCCACTGTGTATACGTACCAAAGCTTTCTTATCCATTCGTCTGCTGATGGACATCTAGGTTGCTTCCATGTCCTGGCTATTAGAAACAGTGCTGTGATGAACATTGTGGTACACGTGTCTCTTTCAATTCTGGTTTCCTTGGTGTGTATGCCCAGCAGTGGGATTGCTGGGTCATAATTAATCCTTTAATTTTCAATTTTACCGCCTATTACCTTGCAAAATATGACCCTATTTTTAAAGCATATTTCATATTTTTTAAATATATTTTGTGATTGATTGTGTTTTGTATTTTTAATATTGTATTTCAGAGAGTCTACCCTCTACTCTAGATTTTTTTTTTTACTTAAATTAATTTACTTGTTTTAATTGGAGGCTAATTACTTTACAAAATTGTAGTGGTTGTTGCCATACATTGACATGAATCAGCCATGGATGTATCAGTTCAGTTCAGTTCAGTTGCTCAGTTGTGCCCGACTATTTGCGACCCCACGCGTTGCAGCATGCCAGGCCTCCGAGTCCATCAACAACTGCTGGAGTCTACCCAAACCCATGTCCATTGAGTCGGTGATGCCATCCAAACATCTCCTCCTCTGCTGTCCTCTTCTGACCTCAGTCTTTCCCTGAATCAGGGTCTTTTCAAATGAATCAGCTCTTCACATCAGGTGGCCAAAATATTGAAGATTCAGCTTCAAAATCAGTCCTTCAGATGAACACCCAGGACTGATCTCCTTTGGGATGGACTGGTTGGGTCTCCTTGCAGTCCAAGGGACTCTCAAGAGTCTTCTCCAATGCCACAGTTTAAAATCATTTATTCTCGGGTGCTCTGCTTTCTTTATAGTTGAACTCTCATATCCATACATGACCACGGGAAAAACCATAACCTTGACTAGATGGACCTTTGTTGACGAAGTAATGTCTCTGCATTTCAATTTACTGTCTAGGTTGGTCATAACTTTCCTTCCAAGGTGTAAGTGTCTTATAATTTCATGGCTGCAATCACCATCTGCAATGATTTTGGACCCCCTTCCTCCTCTCAAAATATAACGTCAGCCACTGTTTCCCCATCTATTTGACATGAAGTGATGGGACTGAATGCCATCATCTTAGCTTTGTGAATGTTGAGCTTTAAGCCAATCTTTTCAATCTGCTCTTTCTCTTTCATCAAGAGGCTCTTTAGTTCTTCTTCACTTTCTGTCCAAAGGTGGTGTCATCTGCATATCTGAGTTATTGATATTTCTTCCAGCAAACTTGATTCCAGATTGTACTTCCTCCAGCCCAGCGTTTCTCATGATGTACTCTGCATATAAGTTAAGTAAGCAGGGTGACAATATACAGCCTTGACCTACTCCTTTTCCTATTTGGAACCAGTCTGTTATTCCATGTTCAGTTGTAACTGTTCCTTCCTGACCTGCATACAGGTTTCTCAAGCGGCAGGTTACGTGGTCTGCTAATATGTACCATGGGTGTATACCCATGGATGTATATGGGTGCCTAATCCTGAACCCCCTCCCATCTCCCTCCCCATCTCATTCCTCAGGATTGTCCCAGTGCACTGGCCCTTGGCACCCTGTCTCATGCACCAAACCTGGACTGGTCTTCTATTTCACATATGGTAATATGCATGCTCCGCTTCTATTCTCCCAAATCATCCCACCCCTAGCTTCTTCCATAGAATCCAAAAGTCTGCTATTTATATCTGTGCCTCTTTTGCTCTCTCACATGTAGGGTCCTCATTACTATCTTTCTAAATTATATATATGTATATATATATATATAAATATATATATATATATATATATATATATAATGTTAATATAGTGTATGGATGTTTTTCTTTCTGCCTTGCATCACTCTGTATCATAGGATCCAGTTTCACTCACCTCATTAGAACTGATTCAAATGCACTCTTTTAAATAGCTGAGTAATATTCCATTCTGTATATGTACCAAAGCTTTACTATCCATTCATCTGCTCATGGATATCTAGGTAGCTTCCATGTCCTAAACATGAAAACAGTGCTGTGATGATGAACATTGGGGTAGACGTGTCTCTTTCAATTCTGGTTTCCTCAGTGTGTATGCCCAGCAGTGGGTTTCCTGGGTCACATGACAATACTAGTTCCAGCTTTTTTTTTTTTTTTTTTTTTTTTACTTTCATGCATTGGAGAAGGAAATGGCAACCCACTCCAGTGTTCTTGCCTGGAGAATCCCAGGGATGGCGGGGCCCGGTGGGCTGCCGTCTATGGGGTCACACAGAGTCGGACACGACTGAAGTGACTTAGCAGCAGCAAAGTGCATTAAAGAATTTTTGTCTTAGTGACACATTATTGATATTTTTCATTTTTCTTTTGTTCTTTGTGTTCTGTTCTCATTAGTGTTTTTTTTTTTCAATTTTAATTTAAAAAAATTATACATGTGTTCCCCATCCTGAACCCTCCTCCCTCCTTCCTCCCCATGCCATCCCTCTGGGTTGTCCCAGTGCACCAGCCCCAAGCATCCAGCATCGTGCATTGAACCTGGACTGGCATCTCGTTTCATACATGACATTTCACATGTTTCAATGCCATTCTCCCAAATCTTCCCACCCTCTCCCTCTCACAAAGGGTCCATAAGCCTGTTCTATACATCAGTGTCTCTTTTGCTGTCTCGTATACAGGGTTATCGTTACCATCTTTCTAAATTCCATATATATGCGTTAGTATACTGTATTGGTGTTTGTCCTTCTGGCTTACTTCACTCTGTATAATAGGCTCCAGTTTCATCCACCTCATTAGAACTGATTGAAATGTATTCTTTCTAATGGCTGAGTAATACTCCATTGTGTATATGTACCACAGCTTTCCTATCCATTCATCTGCTGATGGACATCCAGATTGTTTCCATGTCCTGGCTATTAGAAACAGTGCTGCGATGAACATTGCGGTACACGTGTGTCTTTCCCTTCTGGTTTCCTCAGTGTGTATGCCCAGCAGTGGGATTGCTGGATCATAAGGCAGTTCTATTTCCAGTTTTTTAAGGAATCTCCACACTGTTCTCCATAGTGGCTGTGCTAGTTTGCATTCCCACCAACAGTGTAAGAGGGTTCCCTTTTCTCCACACCCTCTCCAGCATTTATTATTTGTAGACTTTTGGATCGCAGCCATTCTGACTGGTGTGAAATGGTATCTCATAGTGGTTTTGATTTGCATTTCTCTGATAATGAGTGATGTTGAGCATCTTTTCATGTGTTTGTTAGCCATCTGTATGTCTTCTTTGGAGAAATGTCTATTTAGTTCTTTGGCCCATTTTTTGATTGGGTCATTTATTTTTCTAGAGTTGAGCTGTAGGAGTTGCTTGTATATTTTTGAGATTAGTTGTTTGTCGGTTGCTTCATTTGCTATTATTTTCTCCCATTCTGAAGGCTGTGTTTTCACCTTGCTAATAGTTTCCTTTGATGTGCAGAAGCTTTTAAGTTTAATTAGGTCCCATTTGTTTATTTTTGCTTTGATTTCCAATATTCTGGCAGGTGGGTCATAGAGGATCCTGCTGTGATGTATGTCAGAGAATGTTTTGCCTATGTGCTCCTCTAGGAGTTTTATAGTTTCTGGTCTTACGTTGAGATCTTTAATCCATTTTGAGTTTATTTTTGTATATGGTGTTAGAAAAGTGTTCTAGTTTCATTCTTTTACAAGTGGTTGACCAGATTTCCCAGCACCACTTGTTAAAGAGATTGTCTTTAATCCATTGTATATTCTTGCCTCCTTTGTCAAAGATAAGGTGTCCATATGTGCGTGGATTTATCTCTGGGCTTTCTATTTTGTTCCATTGATCTATATTTCTGTCCTTGTGCAGTACCATACTGTCTTGATAACTGTGGCTTTGTAGTAGAGCCTGAAGTCAGGTAGGTTGATTCCTCCAGTTCCATTTTTCTTTCTCAAGATCGCTTTGGCTATTAGAGGTTTTTTGTATTTCCATACAAATTGTGAAATTATTTGTTCTAGCTCTGTGAAGAATACTGTTGGTAGCTTGATAGGGATTGCATTGAATCTATAAATTGCTTTGGGTAGTATACTCATTTTCACATATTGATTCTTCCAATCCATGAACATGGTATATTTCTCCATCTATTAGTGTCCTCTTTGATTTCTTTCACCAGTGTTTTATAGTTTTCTATATATAGGTCTTTAGTTTCTTTAGGTAGATATATTCCTAAGTATTTTATTCTTTTCGTTGCAATGGTGAATGGAATTGTTTCCTTAATTTCTCTTTCTGTTTTCTCATTATTAGTGTATAGGAATGCAAGGGATTTCTGTGTGTTGATTTTATATCCTGCAACTTTACTATAATCATTGATTAGTTCTAGTAATTTTCTGGTGGAGTCTTTAGGGTTTTCTATGTAGAGGATCATGTCATCTGCAAATAGTGAGAGTTTTACTTCTTCGTTTCCAATTTGGATTCCTTTTATTTTTTTGTTCTGCTGATTGCTGTGGCCAAAACTTCCAAAACTATGTTGAATAGTAATGGTGAAAGTGGGCACCCTTGTCTTGTTCCTGACTTTAGAGGAAATGCTTTCAATTTTTCACAATTGAGGATAATGTTTGCTGTGGGTTTGTCATATATAGCTTTTATTATGTTGAGGTATGTTCCTTCTATTCCTGCTTTCTGGAGAGTTTTTATCATAAATGGGTGTTGAATTTTGTCAAAGGCTTTCTCTGCATCTATTGAGATAATCATATGGTTTTTATTTTTCAATTTGTTAATGTGGTGTATTACATTGATTGATTTGCGGATATTGAAGAATCCTTGCATCCCTGGGATAAAGCCCACTTGGTCATGGTGTATGATCTTTTTAGTGTGTTGTTGGATTCTGATTGCTAGAATTTTGTTTAGGATTTTTGCATCTATGTTCATCAGTGATATTGGCCTGTAGTTTTCTTTTTTTGTGGGATCTTTGTCAGGTTTTGGTATTAGGGTGATGGCGGCCTCATAGAATGAGTTTGGAAGTTTACCTTCCTCTGCAATTTTCTGGAAGAGTTTGAGCAGGATAGGTTTTAGCTCTTCTCTAAATTTTTGGTAGAATTCAGCTGTGAAGCCGTCTGGACCTGGGCTTTTGTTTGCTGGAAGATTTTTTATTACAGTTTCAATTTCCGTGCTTGTGATGGGTCTGTTAAGGTTTTCTATTTCTTCCTGGTCGAGTTTTGGAAAGTTGTACTTTTCTAAGAATTTGTCCATTTCTTCCTCGTTGTCCATTTTATTGGCATATAATTGTTGATAATAGTCTCTTATGATCCTTTGTATTTCTGTGTTGTCTGTTGTGATCTCTCCATTTTCATTTCTAATTTTATTGATTTGATTTTTCTCCCTTTGTTTCTTGATGAGTCTGGCTAATGGTTTATCAATTTTATTTATCCTTTCAAAGAACCAGCTTTTGGCTTTGTTGATTTTTGCTATGGTCTCTTTTCTTTCTTTTGCATTTATTTCTGCTCTAATTTTTAAGATTTCTTTCCTTCTACTAACCCTGGGGTTCTTCATTTCTTCCTTTTCTAGTTGCTTTAGGTGTAGAGTTAGGTTATTTATTTGACTTTTTTCTTGTTTCTTGAGGTGTGCCTGTATTGCTATGAACTTTCCCCTTAGGACTGCTTTTACTGTGTCCCACAGGTTTTGGGTTGTTGTGTTTTCATTTTCATTCGTTTCTATGCAAATTTTGATTTCTTTGTTGATTTCTTCTGTGATTTGTTGGTTATTCAGCAGCGTGTTGTTCAGCCTCCATATGTTGGAATTTTTAATAGTTTTTCTCCTGTAATTGAGATCTAATCTTACTGCATTGTGGTCAGAAAAGATGCTTGGGATGATTTCTATTTTTTTGAAATTACCAAGGCTAGCTTTATGGCCCAGGATGTGATCTATCCTGGAGAAGGTTCCATGTGCGCTTGAGAAAAAGGTGAAGTTCATTGTTTTGGGATGAAATGTCCTATAGATATCAATTAGGTCTAACTGGTCTATTGTATCGTTTAAAGTTTGTGTTTCCTTGTTAATTTTCTGTTTAGTTGGTCTATCCATAGGTGTGAGTGGGGTATTAAAGTCTCCCACTATTATTGTGTTATTGTTAATTTCTCCTTTCATACTTCTTAGCATTTGTCTTACATACTGTGGTGCTCCTGTGTTGGGTGCATATATATTTATAATTGTTATATCTTCTTCTTGGATTGATCCTTTGATCATTATGTAGTGACCTTCTTTGTCTCTTTTCACAGCCTTTGTTTTAAAGTCTATTTTATCTGATATGAGTATTGCTACTCCTGCTTTCTTTTGGTCCCTATTTGCATGGAAAATCTTTTTCCAGCCCTTCACTTTCAGTCTGTATGTGTCCCCTGTTTTGAGGTGGGTCTCCTGTAGACAACATATGTAGGGGTCTTGTTTTTGTATCCATTCAGCCAGTCTTTGTCTTTTGGTTGGGGCATTCAACCCATTTACGTTTAAGGTAATTACTGATAAGTATGATCCGTTGCCATTTACTTTATTGTTTG